>NC_068302.1:41499791-41519791 GCF_025860055.1 Xyrauchen texanus
AAAAAGTAACTTTATTAAAAAGAACATTTTTATGAAAAGTAAAGTGTTCCGTAAATTGCGCTTTATTTTTGCATACATTTTTCTCACAGCACTTTCTCTTCTGCTATGCATCAAAACAAATTAGTAATGCATCGCATGCAAGAGACAATACAGGTCATGCCAGCTACTGTACAAACACTCATGCCAAACCAATACAGTAAACAAACAGATATTTAGTAGGTCTTCATGTCATATTTATAATAAAGATTTAATAACATGAATATGCATGATTTGTTTTTCTATCAACATGGCAGCCAATATGAATAATGAAGAATAACACTGTCTTACCTAAAGCAGTAAAGTCCAACACTTGGACCTGCATCATATATGCCATCATGTGCGGTGCCCATCGACAATGCCAGAGTCAACTTGAGATGTTGTTCAGATGTCAGGATAAAATTCAGTGGGGGAATGCCAGCCTAACATGTTCAAGGCATGTGTCTGATAATAAAAGATTATTCACTGAAGTCATCTCAATGCACGCTTGTTTTGGCTTGATCCACGGTGACCGATGCCACCGGTTGATTGCATACAACTTCAAAGGCGCATGTTGATACAACTTGAATGGAATCGTTTTTAATGCTACTAAAATGTCTTAAAACGGTTCGTTTCATGAATAAAACTACTTGTTTATTATAAAAGAAAAATGTAGACTCTTTTTAGAAACTTAGACTTTATCTCTGCGTACACAATCAATGTAGAACATTGCTCAGAGCCGCTGATCCAGAGTCAGCATTTCTCATCCCATTCTCCCAGTTACGGGGAGCTGTAACATGTAACATGGAGCAGTTCGGCTGCAGAAGTCAGTGAATTGTGTATTTCAGCCTCTGTATCATGTTGTGGCTAGTGGAAGGCTAGTCTTATAATCCCTCTGCCTAAACACGTTTACTGATTTTTTTAATGCAGTGTGTATTAACACATGGATCAATTGCGTTTCACTCAACCGAATATTGACCTTGCTAAAACTCACAATTTTCCCAGCTTGTATAGCTAATGTGCATGCACGTTAGCGAGTTGATTGACAGGCGATGTCTGTATCTAAAAGGGGATTGGCTCTTTAAACTGCAAGGAAGGACTTCTCTACATCCATTGACTGTTGGGTGCTAGAGCTTTTTGGTTGGGCGTTCAAATTTTTCCCATTAATTTAAATAGAAGTGACTCGTCTCTCTCTCTCTGCTAAATAGTCTCTGGCCTCACACTCTATAGAACTACAATACCCATAATGCACTACATCTCCTCCCCAAAGTTTGGACACTTTTACTCCTGATTTCTCGCAATACAGGGACAGTAGAGGTGTACAAAAGCAACGCGTTACTTTATATAAAAAGTCACTCCGATATTATGGTCTAAAATAAAGCAAATATTGTGTTACTTTACTCGTTATTTGAAAAAGTAATCTGATTACATAACACGTGTTACTCGTTCTGTGATGGATTAACTTCGATGTTTTGTTTAGTCTCCCGTTCAGCTGATGAAAACACGCGTGGTCATGAGGAAGGATTACATCAAGATGACGATTGGAATACAGATGCAGCATTTATTTAAATAATAGTCTACTCCTCTCTCGCTGTTGCCGGCATGCCAGTGATTTCCCCTCCGTGTGCCTATGTTGGCTCAATGGTGCCATAGGTTGCTGAACCCTGCTGTAGGATATCTTGATCAATTTGGGAATTAATTTGTTTTCCTCCATGATTGCAAAGCAGCCCCAAATCATGATGCTCCCAACATCGTACTTCACCGTTGAGATTGTTTTCATTATGGTATGCGGTGCCCTTTTATGCCATACGTAGTGCTGCGTGTTCATCCTAAACAATTCAACCGTAGTTTCATCAGTCCACAAAAAACATTTTCCCAGTAGCGTTGTGGAGTGTCAAGCTGGTCTTTGGCAAACTTCAGGCGCACATAAATGTTTTTGTTGGAAAGCAGCGGCTTCTTTCATGATGTCCTGCCATGATCATCATACCTGTTAAATGTTTTCTGTATAGTAGACTCATGAACAGAGATGTTAACCAGTTCCTATGATTCCTTCAAGTCTTTATCTGTCACTCTAGGGCTCTTGTTTACATCATTGAGCATTCTGCGGTGTTCCCTTTGAGTCATCTTGACTGGACGGCCACTTCTAGAGAGAGTACCCATAGTACTAAATCATCTCCATTTATAGACAGTTTGTCTAACTGTGGACAGATGAATATCTAATGGCCACTTCTAGTGAGAGTACCTATAGTACTAAATCATCTCCATTTATAGACAGTTTGTCTAACTGTGGACAGATGAATATCTAACAGCCACTTCTAGTGAGAGTACCTATAGTACTAAATCATCTCCATTTATAGACAGTTTGTCTAACTGTGGACAGATGAATATCTAACGGCCACTTCTAGTGAGAGTACCTATAGTACTAAATCATCTCCATTTATAGACAGTTTGTCTAACTGTGGACAGATGAATATCTAACGGCCACTTCTAGTGAGAGTACCTATAGTACTAAATCATCTCCATTTATAGACAGTTTGTCTCACTGTGGACAGATGAATATCTAACGGCCACTTCTAGTGAGAGTACCTATAGTACTAAATTATCTCCATTTATAGACAGTTTGTCTAACTGTGGACAGATGAATATCTAACGGCCACTTCTAGAGAGAGTACCTATAGTACTAAATCATCTCCATTTATAGACAGTTTGTCTCACTGTGGACAGATGAATATCTAACGGACACTTCTTGAGAGAGTACCCATAGTACTAAATCATCTCCATTTATAGACAGTTTGTCTAACTGTGGACAGATGAATATCTAACGGCCACTTCTAGTGAGAGTACCTATAGTACTAAATCATCTCCATTTATAGACAGTTTGTCTAACTGTGGACAGATGAATATCTAACGGCCACTTCTAGTGAGAGTACCTATAGTACTAAATCATCTCCATTTATAGACAGTTTGTCTAACTGTGGACAGATGAATATCTAACGGCCACTTCTAGAGAGAGTACCTATAGTACTAAATCATCTCCATTTATAGACAGTTTGTCTAACTGTGGACAGATGAATATCTAACGGCCACTTCTAGAGAGAGTACCTATAGTACTAAATCATCTCCATTTATAGACAGTTTGTCTAACTGTGGACAGATGAATATCTAACGGCCACTTCTAGTGAGAGTACCTATAGTACTAAATCATCTCCATTTATAGACAGTATATCTAACTGTGGACAGATGAATATCTAACGGCCACTTCTAGAGAGAGTACCTATAGTACTAAATCATCTCCATTTATAGACAGTTTGTCTAACTGTGGACAGATGAATATCTAACGGCCACTTCTAGAGAGAGTACCTATAGTACTAAATCATCTCCATTTATAGACAGTTTGTCTAACTGTGGACAGATGAATATCTAACGGCCACTTCTAGAGAGAGTACCTATAGTACTAAATCATCTCCATTTATAGACAGTTTGTCTAACTGTGGACAGATGAATATCTAACGGCCACTTCTAGTGAGAGTACCTATAGTACTAAATCATCTCCATTTATAGACAGTGTATCTAACTGTGGACAGATGAACATCTAAACTCTTCAAGATAACTTTAACCCTTTCCAGCTTTATGCAAAGCAACTGTTCTCTTTAGTAGATCCACTGAGATTTTTTATTTTTTTTGGCGAGGTATGGTCCACATCAGCAGATGCGTCTTGTGTATTTGCGTACAAACTCAAAATGCTTGAGTGCTTTTTATAAGTCAAAGTAGCTCTAGCCCACACCCCCAATCTCTTTTCATTAATTAGATGCTAGGTTTGCCAACTCCAGACTCTAATTCGCTTTTGATGACATCATTAGCCTAGGGGTACACATACTTTTTCCAACCAACACTTTGAATGTTTGAATGATGTATTCAATATGCGTAAGAACAGTACGATATTGTTTGTGTTATTAGTTAAAACAGATTGTGTTTGTTCATTATTGTATATCTTGAAAAGCAGGTTTTAAGACAAATTTACACATAAATGCAGGTCATTCCAAAGGGTTCACATACTTTTACTTGCCGCTGTATTATGACTAAAATACAAATCTGTGTAAAAATGAACACCGCAGTCCACACAAACATAAAAACACAAGATTATATTTAAGATAAAGACACACACACACACACACACAAACCTTCATGAACTGCTCCATGGCTTTAGAGGCCAGTGAGTTGGACCGGAAGAGTGTGTTTGGATCGGCTATTGAAGAAAGACACAAAACCAGAAGACATCTGTTGGTCTGTCCATATTTATTTTACTGCATTTAGTGCTGCTAGCGTGTTCTGGATGGTTGATTATTGGCCCAAGTCTCTGTGATATTCTGACTGGAGTCCCTCCTTAAATGTAAGTCTGTGGGGTTTTTGCAGGTGAAAATGGTAAGTGTGATCTGTTAGTGAAGTAACAACACACATAATCTGAGGGATGATTCATGTCTGGAAAAGGACACACTCAACATTTATTATTTATATGGTTTTGTAAGCTTCAAACATTACTTGCGATCTCACAGAGTTAATTATGGTCATATGGGTTCATTGACCCCTGTCATGTCCAAACTTCCCTGTAGGGTTTAGCCTTACATCTAGCCAACTGTTATCGATGAGTTTACTAAGTTACTGTTAGTCTTTAAACTTCTGTAACTCGCTGAGGAACATTCCATCTTATGATCCTTCCGTTTCCTTTTGAAGCCGCTTCCTGTGGAGTTGCTATGGAAACTTGGACACTTTGTTTGTCAGCAGCCCGGCACAAACGCAACATAAAACACAAGCCGAGGGTGAGAAAACCCACGCTTGCATGCTCGCAGAGTCGCGGGCAGAGAGGAAGACTAAAACGTCTTTAATGAGAGAGAAGTTAAGAGATGATGTCAATGCGGGGAGGGTGTAAATATAGCTGGACTGAAGTCATTACATCGCCTACACGCACAACAACAACCACCGCTGGAGAAAACCGCTAATCACACATGCACACGGTGAGGACATCTCATAGACACAATAGTGATGATATCTGAAACTGATTTTATGAGCCTTTTTAACTGGAAAGCAGCACTGAACATGTTCTCATTAGACGTTTTTTGACATGCTTCACTATATTAATGAGGACATTTGACCCTCATATACAGTATAGACAAATCTGTACACACACACACACACACACACACACACACACACTTACTTACTGGTGTTGTGGACTTCTCTGGTGTTCAGGAGGTCCAGAAATGGCACGACCAAACCCTGGCCAAGATAAATCTTCACCAGCGTCATGGCGACGTCCTGACGACTCTCTACCGTGGTGACCTCTTCCAGCAGGGTCAAAGGTGACGGATCATTGACCTGATAACAGGGACCAAATTTGCAATTTAAGAATCAGCTGACTTTTAATTCATGAGTTTGAAATGAATTAGCCACACATCCCTGGATGTTGATTTTAAATTGAAAAGACAGGAAGAGGAATGTGCGATCATAACATTTTGTTTGTTTATCAAATCACTTAATTAGTGTCAGTTTAAGTTTCCCATCTTTTAAGCGGCTTCATGTTGTTTTGCACCATTTTGAAAAGTTTGTGGTAAATTAGAGAATTCTGGGAAATTAAGTGTATATATAATGGAACATCAATAAAGTCAAATTTTTTATCCCCTTTTCTTCCAAATTTGGAATGCCCAATTCCCGCTACTTAGTAGGTCCTCGTGGTGGTGCGGTTAATCTCCTCAATCCGGGTGGTGGAGGACAAGTCATAGTTGACTCCGCGTCTGAGACTGCCAATCAGCGCATCTGATCACATGACTTGTTGTGCATGACACCGCGGAGAATCACTACCCTCCCTAGCAACCAGGACAATTTGGTTACCCCATGTGACTCTACCCTCCCTAGCAACCGGGACAATTTGGTTACCCCATGTGACTCTACCCTCCCTAGCAACCGGGACAATTTGGTTACCCCATGTGACTCTACCCTCCCTAGCAACCGGGACAATTTGGTTACCCCATGTAACTCTACCCTCCCTAGCAACCGGGACAATTTGGTTACCCCATGTGACTCTACCCTCCCTAGCAACCGGGACAACCGGGACAATTTGGTTACCCCATGTGACTCTACCCTCCCCTAATATTTCCACATGATTTTCATTTTGAGAAGACAAACTCCTGGACATGTTTGCCAAAGTTTCAGCACCTCTGGACCGGACGGCTCCCGTTACATTTAAGTTCAACTTTAACTCCATCTTAAAATAACGAGCAACGTTAGTTAATATGATCATAAACACTTAAGCTGCAACGTTATTGGGAAACCCAGACATGGTTGGCTTTTTTGTTGTTTTTTCCTCTCAAAAAAATACTATAAATGAGCAGATACCACATTCCACTTACCATCACTTCACTACTGCCTGCATCTTGTGTACTCCTGTACTATTGCACACCTCATTCATGAACAGAGAGCTCTCATAATGCTACGACTTCATTCTCATAACTTTTTCCTCAAAATATTATGGCTTCATTCTCGTCATTTTGACTATAGTCTCGAAATATAACAAATGTATTCTTGTAATATTTTGAGACACTTTATTTTACAGTGTCCTTGTTATACATATAACATTTATTATTATTAATTATGCATAATTACAAACAACTAATCCAATACAAAACCTAAACCTGTTAATTAATATTACTCAGTACTACAAGGACACAGTAAAATAACATTTAACCGATAACATTTATGGGTTATTCATATTGTACTAATCTATAGATAGATAGACAGATGGATTGATAGATGGATAGATAGACAGATGGATAGATAGACAGATGGATTGATGCAGTTAACAGCAGATGAGATGTAGCAGGAATGTGTGTGATCAGTGATGTCACCTCTGAAGGCGAGATGATCGCCTCCATGAGCAGATCGATCAGAGGCTGATAGTAAACAGATGGAAGAATTCTCTCCTCTGCCAGACGCACCTTCAGACGTAAAGCGCCCAGTTTACCCCTGAGGGACAGAGAGAGAGCGCAGCATGATTTGAGGTATCATTCATTAGTTAAAACAAGTTATCTAAATGGGGACTCCCATTGACTTCTACTGTTGTTATATAAAGCTAATTAAAATTACGATTTAATTAATGTATGGAATGTTTTTCCAGATGAAAACATCCCACAATCAGCCAGATTTAGCTCACTTTTGGGGACAAATCTGACCCCAAACTATAGGTCATTAAACAAACACAAACCCAGCGTCATCTGCTGCGTTTCCCAGCGGCATCAGACGAAACCAGCCCTGCACTTCTGGAGTTCTGTGCAGACACGACAGCGGGAATTCCACCTAAACAAATGATTAAACACTCATATTCAGCATGTGGTATTTCAGTAAACTACAGCGTGGAAAACACATGAATGTTTGACATAAAAGCTGCTGTGTGAGTTTCTGACAGCTAGTGTCAACAAATGGAAAACAGCTTCCCCAAACACACCCCTTTCTGCCATTGGTCATTCAGACAGATAGTCCCACCCCAAACTCACGCCATTGGTTGAGCCAACGTTAAACTCACGCCATTGGTTGAGCCAATGTTAAACTCACGCCATTGGTTGAGCCAATGTTGTTTTGTTGGGCACAGTGTTTACACTCTTCAGGAAGTCAATCTATGAACTACTTACTTAACTGCTGGGCAACATCTGGAGATGTTCATCTGTCAAACATTCGCCACCAATGAGCAAAACTGTCAATACTATCAATTTAGGGGGCGTTCACACTTGGCAGGTTTGGTTGGATTAAAACGAACTCTGTTGCGATTGCTCTGTTAGTGCGGTTCATTTGAACATGTGTGAGCGCTGCCATCTGAACATTGGTGCGCACCAAACAAGCGGACCGAGACCGCCTGAATAGCGGGTTTGGGTTTCCAAACGAACTCTGGTGTGGATCGATTGATAATTGAACGCAACATGGACCAAAGACGTCTAAATGGACCAAAAACAGGAAGTAATTTGCAGGAAGTAATACTGACCTCGAGCATACCTGGTTCTTCTCATCATAGGAGCGATGTTGCCTGTTACAGTTCGGGACAGGCGTCAGAACCACCCGTCAGCCGTCCTTGCAGCAAATCTTCATTTGTGTGTACAACGGAGGAATTCCTGGCGCTGTTTTGACTCCTTTACACATTTTATTAACTCTTCGTTTGTTCTCAGCTGGTAGAAATACCCCCATTTATACATATATACATCCAACGAGCGCATTTCGCCAGCAGCTGCATTGTTTTGGATGATCGTAAGTTCCGTCATAAAAGCTGTCGTGACTTTTCCGTGATGCCTTTGATTTTGTATCGTTAGCGTCAGTGTTAAAAATGCCAGTGTGAACGCTAAACGAACCAGGACTAAATGTAGCATTTTCATTTTTGGTCCGGACCCAGAGAACCCAGAGGACCCAGAGAACCCAGAGGACCCAGAGGACCCAGAGGACCCAGAGGACCCAGACGACCCAGACGAACCCAGAGGACCCAGAGGACCCAGAGGACCCAGAGAACCGAACTACAAGTATGAACACACCATAGGTCATCACATTCCTAGTATTTCGTTGATCCACACTTTTGCAAGTCCCCAACTTTTTGCATGTGTTTTGCACAAATGAAAAGTAACAGATGTATTGAAACATTCTCATTCTGTACTGCTGAAAGCAACTATTCATACAGGAGACGTTAAGCGCTTTCCCGCCATGGGGCCAAACGGTTCTTGTTGTGGAACTGTGCTGTTCTGTAGCTATTCGGGCTTGTTGGCACAGTTACGGTTGTATTTTTCCACTACGGTGCTGCAAACTTAGGATAATAATGGACTTACCGAGCAGGTGACCAATCGTGAGTCGTCCCGTCACTACAGACGTTACGCCAGCACGGGTCTCTGTTCCAAACCCACATGACTTTCTTTCGTGGAACATAAAACATTTTATCTCCTGTGTTCCAAGAAAGAAAGTCATACAAGTTTGGAACAATATGAGGGAGTAAATGATACAAATGTTCATTTTTGGGTGAATTGTTTTATTAATCATTACAAAGTGACATTGCCATTTCAAAGATGGAGTGAGCGATGTGTTTTAAAATCGAGTGACTGTCATCTCACCTTCCCCAGAAAGTCGTTCTTGCCCACCATGTCCCAGTCCCAGACCTCCACCGTGATGGTTCCTCCTTCGTCATCCTCACCATCATCCAAGCACAACTCCAGAGTCTCGTCCCAGTGTGGGAAACGTGTCTTCTTTATGATCTGACACAAGCACACACTGATAAAACTCAACAGCCTGATATTATGACAAACGGGCCAGCTAAGACTTTGTTGTGTGCTCGAGATGTGGATGTTCTGGCAAATGTATTAAACAGGAACGCTTTCCTCAAACTTTAACACTATTCTGCTGCTGCATTTATTACACATCCTCTCACCGATGTCTCAGCGCTGATGTTGTTGTAGATGATTCTGGTGAACGGATCGGAGGTACCAGAAATATCTCGTGGAGCCAAATCTCTGTAACGAATAAAAACACCCGACACTTTGAACTAAACGATCATTCATAATTCAGACACTCATTAATGTGATGATGTGAAGTCACTCGATCGATCCCATTTCATTACAGCCGTCTATAATATAATACTGCTGATTACCCACACACAAACACACACACACACACCCACAAACACAAACACACACAAACATACCCACACACACACACACAAACATACCCCCACAAACACACAAACATACCCACACACAACACACCCACACACAAACATACACACACACAAACATACCCACACACACAAACATACCCCCACACACACCCACACACAAACACACACAAACATACACACACACAAACATACCCACGCACACAAACATACCCCCACACACACCTACACACAAACACACACACACACACAAACATACCCCCCACACACAAACACACACACACACACACACACACACATACACACACACACACACCCACACACAAACATACCCACAAACACACCCACACACACACAAACATACCCCCACACAAACATACCCCCACACACACCTACACACAAACACACACACACACACAAACATACCCCCCACACACAAACACACACACACAAACATACCCCTACACACACACACACACCCACACACAAACATACCCACAAACACACCCACACACACACAAACATACCCCCACACAAACATACCCCTACACACACACACACACACACACACACAAACATACCCACAAACATACCCCCACACAAACATACCCCCACACACATACAAACACACACACAAACATACCCCCACACAAACATACCCCCACACACATACAAACACACACACAAACATACCCACACACATACAAACACACACACAAACATACCCCCACACACATACAAACACACACACAAACATACCCACACACACATACAAACACACACACAAACATACCCCCACACACATACAAACACACACACAAACATACCCCCACACAAACATACCCCCACACACATACAAACACACACACAAACATACCCACACACACACACAAACATACCCCCACACACAAACACACACACAAACACATTCACACAAACATACCCCCACACACACAAACATACCCACCCACTCACAAACACACACAAACACACACACACAAACATACCCCTCACACACAAACATACCCCCACACACACAAACACATACACACAAACATACCCCCACAAACACATACACACAAACATACCCCCACACACACAAACATAAACACACAAACATACCCCCACACACACAAACATAAACACACGCACAAACGCACACGCACCCACACACAAACATACCCACATACACAAACATACACACCCACAAACATACCCACACACACACACACACACATAAACACAAACAAACACACACACAAACAAACCCACACACACACGCACCCACACACACAAACACACCCACACAAACATACAACCACACAAACATACAATCACACAAACATACAATCACACACACACACACACACACACACACACATGTTGCTGCGGTTATCCTTATGAGGACTCGCTGTAGACATAATGATTCTTATAGTGTACGAACTATAGATTCTATCTCCTAAACTTTACCCTCACAAAAAACTTTCTGCATTTTCAATAAAACTTTGTTTAGTGTGTTTAAGTTATTTGAATTATGGGGACACTAGAAATGTCCTCATAAACCACATTTATAGCATAATACCCTTGTAATTACCAGTTTGTAACCTAATAAAATCTCCTTGTAAACCCACCCAATATTATAATTGGCATAATATAAACTTAAAGATCTCTTATGGCATAATATAAACTTAAAGATCTCTTATGGCATTAAAGGAACTGAAAGATCTCTTATGGCATAGTAGGAACTTAAAGATCTCTTATGGCATTAAAGGAACTGAAAGATCTCTTATGGCATAGTAGGAACTTAAAACTCTTTTATGGCATTAATGGAACTTAAAGATCTCTTATGGCATAGTAGGAACTTAGAGATATCTTATGGCATAGTATAAACTTAAAGATCTCTTATGGCATTAAAGGAACTGAAAGATCTCTTATGGCATAGTAGGAACTTAAAGATCTCTTATGGCATAGTATAAACTTAAAGATCTCTTATGGCATCATAGAAACTTAAAGATCTCTTATGGCATTAAAGGAACTGAAAGATCTCTTATGGCATAGTAGGAACTTAAAGATCTCTTATGGCATAGTAGGAACTTAAAGATCTCTTATGGCATTAATGGAACTTAAAGATATATTATGGCATAGTAGGAACTTAAAGATATATTATGGCATAGTAGGAACTTAAAGATCTCTTATGGCATAGTAGGAACTTAAAGATCTCTTATGGTATTAAAGGAACTTAAAGATCTCTTATGGCATAGTAGGAACTTCAAGATCTCTTATGGTATTAAAGGAACTTAAAGATTTCTTATGGCATAGTAGGAACTTCAAGATCTCTTATGGTATTAAAGGAACTTAAAGATTTCTTATGGCATAGTAGGAACTTCAAGCTCTCTTATGGCATTAATAGAACTGAAAGATCTCTTATGGTATCATGCTGAAAAGCATTTTGGTACCTCTCTGGTTCTTACCGGGCTTCAATGACATGACAGTGCAGGCAGGTCCTCTGAGCGTCCCTGTGGAGCTCCAGAGACAGATGAATCTCACCCTGAACCTCTTCATCCAGATCCACACGGGTCAGATTCAACCAGTTATCTAACCCTACAGGAGAACACAAACACACTAACAAGTTACATATCATTTTTTTGACAAATGTGCCATTCTAAACGAGATTCACACTTGCACTAAACAGTCCCCTTAATGCACTGTAAGTCACTTTGGATCAAATAAAAACAAGCTTTTGCCAAATGCATAATCGTATATGTGCAGAATACAACGGAGCGCTCCGTGTGGAATACTGTATTCCAATCCATTTCTAATTGTCAATATCTTTCTTACTATTTCATCAGACTGTCCAAAGCTATGATTTTAGCCATTAAATAACTGGACACTTCTCATTGAATTAAATGTGTAATGAGATCAAATGAGAGCAATGTAACATATTATCGTTGCACCCTGTTTTGCATACTGCGTTTCTTTAAATAGTATGCAAAGAGCAGTATGCTAATATTACATTCTGAACTCGGTGGTTATTTTGCATTTTGTCCGTGTATTCATGCATACTGGAAATTGACACATTGTGCACAGTGAACAAGCTGAAAATAGATAATGTATAGTGTGATACTGTCGTATTCTATTGTGTGCATACTGTAGGCAGCCATCAGAACAGATACAGATGCATGCACGTTCACTTTGGGTTATCAGTCACAATAACTCTCACATATGAGACTTTAACACAGCAAAACTCTTCCCATGATCTCGTGGGTGAGGGGTGAGTCGCTCATGATTCATGCCAGACCAGTGCATGCTGGGAAGATGCGAGAGCCTCTGTGGGGTGACGTGGTCCCTAATCCATCATATGTGCCCATAATAACTAATACCTCCTCCATAACAGCTGAGTAGCGCTCTAGTCAGGGAATACATTTGTGTAAATAATGATAATTCAGCTCCCGGTGTATTTTTCACTTGACATAATTATATCCAGTAAGTCTACTGAAGAAAATGTTCCTATTTCGCATATAGGAACTTCTTTACCACTGTGGTGAGCAACAAATAATATCTTGTTTGTTCCTTTGGAGAATTAAAAGTGTGAATTTCTAAAGAAAGGAGAAGTGCAACTCAGAACTGGTTTTGGTATTTTTGCCATTTACATTTAACAACATCAACTAAAAATACATATTTAACCATCATCATCACATGTCTCCCCCAATATAACACTCAACACGTGATTTGAGGTTTTATAATAAATGTAGAATGCTGTAAGCAAATAAAACAGATTTATTCCACACATATAACACAATAAGTGACACTCGGACATTAACATCACACACGTGTTTGGTGCGTTCTCTTTAGTCTGCATTTGTCTGAGCTCACACTTACCTTTGGGTTGAGCAGCGATCACGTCTTTACTGAGGGAGATCTTTCCTATGACGTCATCATGACTGAGACGTGAAGAAAAGGTTATATCAGTGGCAGTCATGTTCAGACACAATGTTTTAGGTGATAAACCATCATGATGTTTGAAAACGTGACTCTGGGTGAGCGTGTGACATTTCCACAGTCTAGCATTGAAGATATACTGTATAACTGAAGAGACATTTACAAGACAAATCAGAAACTACATGGAAGATCTAAACAGGAGCTACACATATTTTCATTACAGATACACAGACAGACAGACAGACAGATGGAAAGATGGACAGAGCTGACAGATAGACAGACAGGCAGATAAATAGACAGATAGATAGATAGTTAGACAGACTGATAGATAGACAGACAGGCAGATAAATAGACTGATAGACAGACAGATAGATATATAGATAGACAGACAGATAGATAGGCAGATAGACAGATAGACAGGCAGATAGATAGACAGATAGATAGACAGACAGAGAGATAGATAGATAGACAGACAGATAGATAGACAGACAGAGAGATAGATAGATAGACAGACAGATAGATAGATAGATAGACAGACAGATAGATAGACAGACAGACACAGATAGATAGACAGACAGACAGAGAGAGAGATTAGATAGATAGACACAGACAGATAGATAGATAGATAGATAGGCAGATAGATAGACAGACAAACAGATATATAGACAGACAGGAAGATAGATAGATAGACAGATAGATAGATAGATAGATAGACACATAGATAGATAGATAGATAGATAGATAGATAGATAGACACATAGATAGATAGATAGACAGACAGATAGATAGACAGACAGACAGACACAGACAGACAGATAGACAGACAGACAGATAGATAGATAGATAGATAGATAGACACATAGATAGATAGATAGATAGATAGATAGATAGATAGATAGATAGATAGATAGATAGACACATAGATAGATAGATAGACAGACAGTTAGATAGACAGACAGACAGACACAGACAGACAGATAGACAGACAGACAGATAGATAGATGGATGTTTCCACAAACGTGAGGTTGTATTGATCTGGAGTAGTAATGGTGATGTGTTTATAGATTGACAATTGCTCCATTCACAAAGTCAGTGTTTGCATCTGACAACCGTCTGACAACAATCAGTTGTGACTGTATTCAGCACTGTAAAACAGGACTGACAACTGTATTCTGCTGTTGTGTGATTGTAGCCAGTGTCTCCAATCTGAACCGCATCACAGTGCAACCGAAGGTTTGGTACCTAATAGTGTCTTCATCCATGACGTAGAAGCAGAGCGTATGGAAACCCATCGGCAGATGAAGAGTGTACTCCTCTCCCCAGAATGGATTCAAGTTTTTCCAGATAGTCGCGGTTCTAGAGGAAGCACAGCAGAAACATTCAGTGAGTGTGTCGTTTACAGCCGTGGGTCATCTGGTGGGTCGTGTTGTAAAAATGTGTCCCAGGACGGTTCTGATCGGGTCACAGACAGCAGGAAAACAACGCTACATGCAATAAATAAAATGCATCTAAACATATAAACATATATAGCTAGTACAGCAAAATAAATAGACTTAACTACTTTTACAAGACTGCAGGAAATGCTTCTCATATCTTTAGTTTGTCAATTTGGTTATTTTAATACAGTTCAACTGTAACAGTTTTAGTTATGTGTTGCGTCACCATCTGATGTCCAGAACCAGTGATTTATAAAACATTTTGAATACAAAGATTTCATTTGAATGCAGCTTCATCCGTGTTTATTCCAGGAGCGTCAGAGAGTTCGAAACAGAATTAGAGTCTGCCTGGATACAGAAAACTATTTTAATGGCTGTAAGTGACGATGATGCAAAACAATCAATTCACCCAATTTCTCAAAGGGACGCCTGATAATTTCCATTTCAAAAGACACAATTTAAATATGCACAACACCAGGTGTGCTGATCATCAAACTATCTCAATACAGCATCTGAAAACAACACACACAATCACACACACACACACACACACAATCACACACATACACACACTCATACAAACACACACACACACAATCACACTCATACACACACACAATCACACACATACAGACACACAGTCACACACATACAGACACACACAATCACTCACATACACACACTCATACACACACAATCACACACATACACACACACACACACACAATCACACACATACACACACACACACACAATCACACACATACACACACTCATACACACACACACACACACACACACAGTCACACACATACAGACACACACAGTCACACACATACAGACACACACAATCACACACATACACACACTCATACACACACAATCACACACATACAGACACACACAATCACACACATACACACACACACAATCAAACACATACACACACACACATACACAAACAATCACACACATACACACACTTATACACACACACAATCACACATATACAGACACACACAATCACACACATACACACACACACAATCACACACATACACACACACACAATCAAACACACATATACACACACACATACACAATCACACATATACACACACACACACATACACACACACACAATCACACACATACACACACTCATACACACACACAATCACACACATACACAATCACACACACACAAACACACTCACACACACACACACACTCACATACACACTCATACACAAACACACTCATACACACACACTCACATACACACACTAACACTCATTCACTCATACACACACTCACACACACAATCACACACACACACAATCACACACACTCACTCACACACTCACTCATACACACACTCACTCACACACACACTCACTCATACACACACTCACTCACTCACACACACACACACATACAGACACACTCACACACACACACACACACAATCACACAGACTCACACACTCACTCATACACACACACACACACACACACACACACGCATGTTGTGTTTCCATGTTTTATGGGGACTTTCCATAGACATAATGGTTTTTATACTGTACAAACTTTATATTCTATCCCCTAAACCTAACCCTACCCCTAAACCTAACCCTCACAGAAAACTTTCTGCATTTTTACATTTTCAAAAAACATAATTTAGTATGATTTATAAGCTGTTTTCCTCATGGGGACCGACAAAATGTCCCCACAAGGTCAAAAATTTCGGGTTTTACTATCCTTATGGGGACATTTGGTCCCCACAAAGTGATAAATACACGCTCACACATACAGACACACTCACACACACACACACACACACACACACAATCACACACACTCACACACTCACTCATACACACTCACACACACACACACACACACATACAGCACACTCACTCACACACACACACACACACACACACACACACACACACACATCCTTGTTTATCCAGTAACTTGTTTGACAGCACAAGTCGTGATATTATTTCTGAAGTGATATTTTGGAATAACTAACGGAGGTTTGGACGCATCATTTGTTTTGAACAGCAACGGCAGATTCTGATCCATCGCGTAATAAAGTAGTTCCAAGCACAAATGCCTTTTTATGACCGTACTCAGTTTTTCCTCATTTTTAAAATGTACAAGTTCATTGAACTGTTGTATATAAGCAATAACACACGAGCAAGAGTGCGATATGGCCCTATATCAGCACTCGACCTGCAGCCGAATCACAGCAGTGCTGATATACGGACATATCACACTCTGGAGTTAAGTGTCTTACTCAAGGACACAATGGTGGTGTCTGTGGGGATCAAACCAGCAACGCTCATGATTACCAGTTTTATCAGTGCTTTAGTCCACAAAAGACAAAATGACCATTTACTTAATTAAACAGTTTTACTCATGTAACTTGCTTCATAGCTAAAACACTTTTGCTCTCTGTGGCATCTGGTGTTGTTTATGGGTTCGATGATCTCTGCCCTTGTTGCTGCAAACTGTCCGTGAGAAAGAGGTGCAGACGGCCTTCTGTGACCCGTTTAGAAAATGCAAGAGACAGAGATGGCAACTGTGCCATGAGAGCCCAGCAGGACCCTGAATGAAGGGCAGAACAGTCCGATCTGTACGTTGAAAATAACTCAATTGTTTGGGTTACACGTTATTTTACAGTGTCGTTATTACCATGTTATTACAGTGTTATTACAACGTACTTACTGTAGGTTTAGGTTTAGAGTTTGGATTATGTTAGTTATCTGTAATTATGCATAATGTATTGCTATTACTAAAGTCAATATATGTAATATATATATATATATATATATAACAAGGGCACTGTAAAATAAAGTGTTGGCATTGTTTGTTATTTATAACTAGTAATTTATTCAGTTGTCATTTTTAACATCTTAGAACATATGTCAACCAAACAGAATCAAGCATTAAATGGCATTAATTTAAGGAATATGAATTCATTCTTATAATTATATCTTGGGGAACAATACAACTTATTTTCATTTTTGGGACTGTAAGCAGATAGAGACAATTTTCTGCTTAAAGGGACAGTTCACCCAAAAATGTAAATTCTCTCATAATTTACTCACCCTCATTCCATCCCAGATGTGTGACTTTCTTTCTTCTGTTGAACACTTATTAAGATTTTTAGATGAATATTTCAGCTCTGTAGGTCCATACAATACAAGTCAATGGTGACCAGAACTTTGAAGCTCCAAAAATCACATAAAAGTAACCCATACGACTCCAGTGGTTTAATCCATGTCTTCGGAAGACATATGATAAGTGTGGGTGAGAAACAGATCAATATTTAAGTCCTTTTTTTACTATAAACTCTTCTCCCTGCCCTGTAGGGGCGATATGCATGAAGAATGTAAATCACCATAAACGCAACAAGAAGAATGTGAAAGTGAAAGTGGAGATTTACTGAGCAGGGAGGAGTATTTAAGGTAAAAAATGGAGGTAAATATTTATCTGTTCTCACCCACACCTATCATATCACTTCTGAAGACGTATGGATTACTTTTATGCTGAACTATGTGATTTTTGGAGCTTAAAAGTTCTGGTCACCATTGACTTGCATTGTACTGTCCTACAGAAATGAAATTTTCATTTAAACATTTTCTTTGTGTTCTGCAGAAGAAAGAAAGTCACATACATCTGGGATGGAATGAGGGTGAATAAATGAGGGGATAATTTTCATTTTTGGGTGCACTGTCCCTTTAAATGACAACTTGTTCAGTTGTGCAGAGAAACAGTAAAACTCATTTGCTATTTATCATGAATGCCTTAAAGTAGCGCTCGTGTGAATCTGCAGTTCTGGTTGTATTTATAATGGACTAAATTGCCTTTGTCTTGTGTTTCTCTCTTCTTCAGGTATGAAACTGAGGAGTTCAGATTAACAGATTAATATCCAGATTTACATGTACATTTACTTTTATGCATTTGGCAGACTCTTTTATCCAAAGTGACTTACAGTGCACTTATTACAGGGACAATCCCCCCGGAGCAACCTGGAGTTAAGTGTCTTACTCGAGGACACAATGGTGGTGACTGTGGGGATCGAACCAGCAACCTTCTGATTACCAGTTATGTGCTTAGACCACTACACCACCACCACTCTGATTTATTTCAGTTACTTTTTGCCACAGCTGAATTATGAGTGCCACTGTTGGGATTGCACGTTCATTTAATATTCTTGATGCATCATAACGCTTGCCAATCCCAGTCAGATGCGCGCTTTCTATACTTTGACAGGGACCACACACATACACACACACACACACACACACATACACACACACACATGCACACACACACACACACATACACACTCACACACACACACACTAAAACACACAAACACTCACATACACACTCACTCACACACAAATGCACACTCAGTGATGTCACCGCATAACACACGAGTCAAACTCGCTTCAGTGCAAGTGGCCCGTGAGCTTTCTGAAACGTGGATCTCAATGTTTCACTGAACTATCATTTACAGCGCTTTCCTCATGAATATTAATGAGCCGTCACCTGTCATCTGTACGTGTTGGAGAGCTTGTTGCTCACTTCAGAAGCGGAATGAAACCGCTACACGGATCAATTATCAACACGGCTTAATCATAGCAGCACAGCACGCCATCAGATCCTACCTGTGTAAAATCTGTCCTCCTGTAATGCTGTCTGACTGTAGGCAAATGTTTCGTTTGATTGCAGAGATTGTACTTTAATTAGTAGTAGCCTGATTAAAGTAATCTGTAAAGAACACCCAACTTAGTCACTGTCAGAATATTTCAATTTCGCCATATGAAAATTAGGTGTTTTCCACAGATGTTACTGTTGTTAATATCATCATTTTCATCTGCATCGGTGAATCCCAACCTCAGA
>NC_068302.1:41524791-41567291 GCF_025860055.1 Xyrauchen texanus
TTACATAATATAATATAAAATAACACAACATAACATTACATAATATAATATAAAATAACACAAAATAACATTACATAATATAACATAAAATAACACAACATAACATTACATAATATAACATAATATAATATAAAATAACATAATATAATAAATAACATAAAATAACACAACATAACATAAAATAACACAATATAATAAATAACATAAAATAACACAACATAACATTACATAATATAATATAAAATAACACAACATAACATTACATAATATAATATAAAATAACACAACATAACATTACATAATATAATATAAAATAACACAACATAAAATAACACAACATAACATTACATAATATAATATAAAATAACACAACATAAAATAACACAACATAACATTACATAATATAACATAAAATAACACAACATAACATTACATAATATAATATAAAATAACACAACATAACATTACATAATATAATATAAAATAACACAACATAACATTACATAATATAATATAAAATAACACAACATAACATTACATAATATAATATAAAATAACACAACATAAAATAACACAACATAACATTACATAATATAATATAAAATAACACAACATAAAATAACACAACATAACATTACATAATATAACATAAAATAACACAACATAACATTACATAATATAATATAAAATAACACAACATAAAATAACACAACATAACATTACATAATATAATATAAAATAACACAACATAAAATAACACAACATAACATTACATAATATAACATAAAATAACACAACATAACATTACATAATATAATATAAACATAAACACAACATAACATTACATAATATAATATAAAATAACACAACATAAAATAACACAACATAACATTACATAATATAATATAAAATAACACAACATAACATTACATAATATAATATAAAATAACACAACATAAAATAACACAACATAACATTACATAATATAATATAAAATAACACAACATAAAATAACACAACATAACATTACATAATATAACATAAAATAACACAACATAACATTACATAATATAATATAAAATAACACAACATAACATTACATAATATAATATAAAATAACACAACATAAAATAACACAACATAACATTACATAATATAATATAAAATAACACAACATAACATTACATAATATAACATAAAATAACACAACATAACATTACATAATATAATATAAAATAACACAACATAAAATAACACAACATAACATTACATAATATAATATAAAATAACACAACATAACATTACATAATATAACATAAAATAACACAACATAACATTACATAATATAATATAAAATAATATAATAAATAACATAAAATAACACAACATAACATTACATAATATAACATAAAATAACACAACATAACATTACATAATATAATATAAAATAACACAACATAACATTACATAATATAATATAAAATAACACAACATAAAATAACACAACATAACATTACATAATATAATATAAAATAACACAACATAACATTACATAATATAACATAAAATAACACAACATAACATTACATAATATAATATAAAATAACACAACATAACATTACATAATATAACATAAAATAACACAACATAACATTACATAATATAATATAAAATAACACAACATAACATTACATAATATAATATAAAATAACACAACATAACATTACATAATATAATATAAAATAACACAACATAACATTACATAATATAATATAAAATAACACAACATAAAATAACACAACATAACATTACATAATATAACATAAAATAACACAACATAACATTACATAATATAATATAAAATAACACAACATAACATTACATAATATAATATAAAATAACACAACATAACATTACATAATATAATATAAAATAACACAACATAACATTACATAATATAATATAAAATAACACAACATAAAATAACACAACATAACATTACATAATATAACATAAAATAACACAACATAACATTACATAATATAATATAAAATAACACAACATAACATTACATAATATAATATAAAATAACACAACATAACATTACATAATATAACATAATATAATATAAAATAACATAATATAATAAATAACATAAAATAACACAACATAACATTACATAATATAATATAAAATAACACAACATAACATTACATAATATAATATAAAATAACACAACATAACATTACATAATATAATATAAAATAACACAACATAACATTACATAATATAATATAAAATAACACAACATAACATTACATAATATAATATAAAATAACACAACATAACATTACATAATATAATATAAAATAACACAACATAACATTACATAATATAATATAAAATAACACAACATAACATTACATAATATAATATAAAATAACACAACATAACATTACATAATATAATATAAAATAACACAACATAACATTACATAATATAATATAAAATAACACAACATAACATTACATAATATAATATAAAATAACACAACATAACATTACATAATATAATATAAAATAACACAACATAACATTACATAATATAATATAAAATAACACAACATAACATTACATAATATAATATAAAATAACACAACATAACATTACATAATATAATATAAAATAACACAACATAACATTACATAATATAATATAAAATAACACAACATAACATTACATAATATAATATAAAATAACACAACATAACATTACATAATATAATATAAAATAACACAACATAACATTACATAATATAATATAAAATAACACAACATAACATTACATAATATAATATAAAATAACACAACATAACATTACATAATATAATATAAAATAACACAACATAACATTACATAATATAATATAAAATAACACAACATAAAATAACACAACATAACATTACATAATATAACATAAAATAACACAACATAACATTACATAATATAATATAAAATAACACAACATAACATTACATAATATAACATAAAATAACACAACATAACATTACATAATATAATATAAAATAACACAACATAACATTACATAATATAACATAAAATAACACAACATAACATTACATAATATAATATAAAATAACACAACATAACATTACATAATATAATATAAAATAACACAACATAACATTACATAATATAACATAAAATAACATAACATAACATTACATAATATAATATAAAATAACACAACATAACATTACATAATATAACATAAAATAACACAACATAACATTACATAATATAATATAAAATAACACAACATAACATTACATAATATAATATAAAATAACACAACATAACATTACATAATATAATATAAAATAACACAACATAACATTACATAATATAATATAAAATACACAACATAACATACATAATATAATATAAAATACAACATAACATACATAATATAATATAAAATAACACAACATAACATTACATAATATAACATAAAATAACACAACATAACATTACATAATATAAATATAACATAACATACATAATATAACATAAAATAACACAACATAACATACATAATATAATATAAACATAACATACAATATAAATATAACACAACATAACATTACATAATATAACATAAAATAACACAACATAACATTACATAATATAATATAAAATAACACAACATAACATTACATAATATAATATAAAATAACACAACATAACATTACATAATATAATATAATATAATATAAATATAACATAATATAATATAAATATAACACAACATAACATTACATAATATAATATAAAATAACACAACATAACATTACATAATATAATATAAAATAACACAACATAACATTACATAATATAATATAAAATAACACAACATAACATTACATAATATAATATAAAATAACACAACATAACATTACATAATATAATATAAAATAACACAACATAACATTACATAATATAATATAAAATAACACAACATAACATTACATAATATAATATAAAATAACACAACATAACATTACATAATATAATATAAAATAACACAACATAACATTACATAATATAATATAAAATAACACAACATAACATTACATAATATAATATAAAATAATATAATAAATAACATAAAATAACACAACATAACACAACATAACATAAAATAACATAATATAATAAATAACATAACATAAAATAACACAACATAACATTACATAATATAATATAAAATAACATAATATAATATAAAATACCATAATATAATAAATAACATAACATAAAATAACATAATATAATAAATAACATAACATAAAATAACACAACATATCATTACATAATATAATATAAAATAACATAATATAATAAATAACATAATATAACACAACATAAAATAACATAATATAACATAAAATATAAATATAACACAGCATAACATAACGTAATATATTATAACATAATATAACATAACATAACATTATAAATATAACACAACATTAAAAAAAAAAAGCTTCAACTTTATTGTCATTGTGCAGAGTACAGGTACAGAGCCAATGAAACGCAGTTGTTTTCACATATCCCAACTAGCTGGGGTCAGAGCGCAGGGTCAGCCATGAAACAGCACCCCTGGAGCAGATCAAGGGCCCAACAGTGGTATCTTGGCAGTACTGGGGCTTGAATCTCGACCTTTCGGTCAGTAACCCAGAGCCTCAACCGCTTTCCCCCACTGATCCACCATAAATAACATATTTAACATAACATAACATAATAAATATAACATAACATAAATTAACATTATAAATATAACATAACATAACATTATAAACATAACATAACAATAACATTATAAATATAACATTATAAACATAACATAAAATAACATTATAAATATAACATAAAATAACATAACATAAATATAACATAACATAATAAATATATTATAACATATAATAACATAACATCATATAATGTAATATAATGTATATATAATATAACATAACAATATAATATAATATATAACATAACGTAATATAATATAACACCATAAAATATAACATAATATATGAAAATATAATATATTATAAGAAAATATAATATAATAGTAATAAATCAATAAAGAAGCTTACAGTTGGTAAAACTAATATATATATTTGTATTCGCAGTTGGCAAGGGAAGGCAATTTCATGATGTTTTATTGTTAAAATACATTTTATACATACCCAGTAGTTTTAAAAGTTCTTTAGAAAATGTTAAAATCTATTTGAAATATAAATGTTCAAATCTCAATTAAATCCTATACTTTACAATATGATTTAAAAAGGAAGCTTATTTTAATTAAATTAAATGTAATTTTACTTTAAGAATTAAGAGAAACATGAAAGGAAAAAGATGATGTTTAAAAAGATGAGTTTTAATCATGAAAACAGGCATATCATAGGACAGCTCTGTGTGCCGAAGGACCCAATACACTGCTGCTGCGCATGCGCTAACCCAGACGCACCATTCAAAACAATCACATTTAACTTAATTTAGCTTTAAAATCAAACAATTTTACATCTTATGTATCAAACAAACATTCAAATTGAAACTTAACACAGGTTAAACATTCATCTTTAATCTACTGTGTACTGGGAAACAGAGCAGGTAAGAGTTTAATAGGGTTTGATCTGTTTAAATGTCATCAGATGATGCAGCTTATCAAAACAATGAGTCAAGCGAGGTACAGTGACTCATTTTACCATAGAAAAGGGTTGATTTGAAGGAGTGATTTTACCATAGTAAAGGGGCGATTTTACCATTGTAAAGGGGTGTTTTGCCATAGTAAAGGGGTGATTTGAAGTGGTGATTTCACCATTGTAAAGGGGTGATTTCACCATAGTAAAGGGGCAATTTTACCATTGTAAAGGGTTGATTTGAAGGGGTGATTTCACCATAGTAAAGAGGTGATTTCACCATAGTAAAGGGGCAATTTTACCATTGTAAAGGGTTGATTTGAAGGGGTGATTTTACCATAGTAAAGGGTGATTTCACCATAGTAAAGGGCGATTTTACCATTGTAAAGGGTGATTTCACCATAGTAAAGGGCAATTTTACCATTGTAAAGGGTTGATTTGAAGGGGTGATTTTACCATAGTAAAGGGGTGATTTCACCATAGTAAAGAGGTGATTTCACCATAGTAAAGGGGCAATTTTACCATTGTAAAGGGTTGATTTGAAGGGGTGATTTTACCATAGTAAAGGGGTGATTTCACCATAGTAAAGGGGCGATTTTACCATTGTAAAGGGGTGATTTCACCATAGTAAAGGGGAAATTTTACCATTGTAAAGGGTTGATTTGAAGGGGTGATTTCACCATAGTAAAGAGGTGATTTCACCATAGTAAAGGGGCAATTTTACCATTGTAAAGGGTTGATTTGAAGGGGTGATTTTACCATAGTAAAGGGGTGATTTCACCATAGTAAAGGGGCGATTTTACCATTGTAAAGGGGTGATTTCACCATAGTAAAGGGGCAATTTTACCATTGTAAAGGGTTGATTTGAAGGGGTGATTTTACCATAGTAAAGGGGTGATTTCACCATAGTAAAGGGGTGATTTCACCATAGTAAAGAGGTGATTTCACCATAGTAAAGGGGCAATTTTACCATTGTAAAGGGTTGATTTGAAGGGGTGATTTTACCATAGTAAAGGGGTGATTTCACCATTGTAAAGGGGTGATTTCACCATAGTAAAGAGGTGATTTCACCATAGTAAAGGGGCAATTGTACCATTGTAAAGGGTTGATTTGAAGGGGTGATTTTACCATAGTAAAGGGGTGATTTCACCATAGTAAAGGGGTGATTTCACCATAGTAAAGAGGTGATTTCACCATAGTAAAGGGGCAATTTTACCATTGTAAAGGGTTGATTTGAAGGGGTGATTTTACCATAGTAAAGGGGTGATTTCACCATAGTAAAGAGGTGATTTCACCATAGTAAAGGGGCAATTTTACCATTGTAAAGGGTTGATTTGAAGGGGTGATTTTACCATAGTAAAGGGGTGTTTTACCATAGTAAAGGGGCGATTTTACCATTGTAAAGGGGTGTTTTGCCATAGTAAAGGGGTGATTTGAAGTGGTGATTTCACCATTGTAAAGGGGTGATTTCACCATAGTAAAGAGGTGATTTCACCATAGTAAAGGGGCAATTTTACCATTGTAAAGGGTTGATTTGAAGGGGTGATTTTACCATAGTAAAGGGGTGATTTCACCATAGTAAAGGGGCGATTTTACCATTGTAAAGGGGCAATTTTACCATTGTAAAGGGTTGATTTGAAGGGGTGATTTTACCATAGTAAAGGGGTGTTTTACCATAGTAAAGGGGTGATTTCACCATAGTAAAGAGGAGATTTCACCATAGTAAAGGGGCGATTTTACCATTGTAAAGGGTTGACTTAAAGGGGTAAGTTTACCATAGTAAAGGGGTGTTTTACCATAGTAAAGGGGTGATTTCACCATAGTAATGGGGCAATTTTACCATTGTAAAGGGTTGATTTGAAGGGGTGATTTTACCATAGTAAAGGGGTGAATTCGCCATAGTAAAGGAGTGATTTCACCAGAGTAAAGGGGCGATTTTACCATTGTAAAGGGTTGATTTAAAGGGGTAATTTTACCATAGTAAAGGGGTGATTTTACCATTTGTCATAGTAAAAGGGTGATTTTACCGTAATAAATTGGTTATTTTACTATAGTATATGGGTGTTGTCTGGCACAACATGAAGGGGAATGAACAGCAATATGATTAAAGTCTCCAATATTCAATTGTGTATATCTATACATATTTACATAGACCTCTATATGCAGATATGTATTTTCAGTTCATGTTTAAGGCAACTGAATTTAATACAATTATCCACACTCTTTAGATAATCCTATTTGTAGTTTTGTACATTACTTTAGTCTCTTTAGTGTCCAGTTTATTATTATTACAATGAATTATTTATTTGTTTACTGGTACTTTTGGTCGAATGTTGGCACTATAAATGAATTCAAACAAGCTATTATTTTGCCTTTAGTTTAAATAATTATAGTCAAAGTCCTGTAGTTCATAACTAGTCTTGTCTAGTAAATAATGAAGAAACACATTTTTAATATGACGGTAATAATGTGTGGTGAATATATATAATGATATTAGTTAGTATTACTTTAGTAGAAACAGGCTGTATAAAGTTTTATAGTTTTTTTCCCTCAGTAAACAAATGCCTTTATTTCTGTTTATACAGGCTGGATGTGTGATGGACTTATACTGCAGTGTGAGTGATTATCAGTATGATGTGATCAGACAACAAGAGAGACATTATTACCTGTTGACAGAACTACAGACACTGGTGAAGGACCTGCCCAGGTACACACAATACATCCAAAAATTGTCACTTGCAGATTGTATTTCCTCCTACGGAAGCCGTGAACCACATTGTGAAAAATGTTAAGTAGCACGTAAAAACGCTCGTAAATTAACTAGAGCCATGTACCGCTCTTAAACCCATTAAGTGCAACTACACGTATTGTTCTTGCATCTTTTACAGTTTATCAGATTCAAAGGGACATTTAATCAATTATATTAATATATTTTGATCGTTGGAAAGCCACTACACGGTTTCAGAGGATAAAAAAGTGTTGAAAAATGTAATCGATATCAATAGGCAGTCTGTGCATGCGACGTGATGGGTCTAAAGATAGATCTAAATTTACATGACATATAGTACATGTACTGTGTAACGTTTTATTGGGCTTCTTTAAAAAGCATAATTATAATGGCAACAGAAAGAAATGCTCTTATTGAACAGATTTGCTAAGAAGACATATGTGAGTAATGAGACTCAAAATAAATAATTAAAACATGGTTAATAAAGGAGGGTGAGAGTGTGCAATCAGTGATTCATTCTTCCTCCTCCTCTTCTTCCTCCCTCTAATGGATGATTCAAATAGTCTAATAGTTTAGGAGACTTTAATCTCGTAATGCTACGACTATATTCTCGAAATTGTAACTTTATTCTCAAAATATTCTAACTTAATCTCGTAATGCTACGACTATAGTCTCGAAATGTTAACTTTATTATTGAAATATTATGATTTTAATCTCGTAATGCTACGACTATAGTCCAAAAATTGTAACTTTATTCTCAAAATATTATGACATTAATCTCGTGAATATCAGCATTATATCTGCCACCTGCCACTGTCTCTTCAGTATAATAGTATCAGGCATTGAAAACCCCCATTTCAGTAAACCAGTACTCATAATCAAAACTTAAAATGAATATTGTATGTGTAATTTGTATTAATCCATTGATATGTGTGTTTTGTTTCAGTTTGTTTCAGCAGCATCTGTCATGTACACTCAGTGATCTGGCACAGGCGCTCATGGACGGGACGGTGTATGAAATTGTTAAAGGGCTGCTGGAAAAACCTCTATAACCAGAGATAGAAACTGCACAGCCAACACAGAGGTGTGTGTGTGTGTGTGTGTGTGTGTGTGTGTGTGTGTGTGTGTGTGTGTGTGTGTGTGTGTGTGTGTGTGTGTGTGTGTGTGTGTGTGTGTGTGTGTGTGTGTGTGTGTGTGGAGTAGAGTAGACAGAGTACTGTTATTAAACCTTTAAGCTCAGATGAGCCCATCTTCAAAATATTAATACTACAGTAGACCAACTCAAAATAGGTTTTGTTTGAAAGTTTAGAAGCTCTACTTTTTAATGCATGTAGACATTATGACCAAAACTGAACAATGCTTTGAAATTTGTAGACAAATCAGAAGTGTTACATTTTGATTATTTATTAAAAAAAATTGCACTGTTATTGCAATTAAATTCCATATTATTGCAATCGGTAAAAACATCAGACTCATCAAATATTCATGTGTCATATGTTGTTGGAAAGCTCTCAAAGAGTAAAATACAAACAGACTATTTGTTTTACTCACAGATTAAAATATAGTGAGTAACAGCTAAATATATGTCTTTGACAATTATGTTAGTGTTGCTTATATGCAGCATTTTCACTTATAACTTCACGAAGAATAAAAAGAACATACAATATGACATATCATTATTGTGAGTCAGTGATTATCTTTCAATCGAGTCCACACACAAGATAATCAGATGTATAGATCATTAGATAATCCACATGAAGCACAATGTTACATATGACCACCAGGAGATGGCGCCAAATACACGACACAGACTCAATGATGACTCAAATGACACAGAATGAAACTCATTCTGTGAAATCTCATGACTAAAATCATGTCTGCATGCTCTGCAAACCTTTAGTCATTGTTGTGTTTGCATGTGTAATTAGTTCTTATGTACAATTATTATCTTTTATTTGTTTGGAGATGTTTTTGGACACGATGATCAATTATATTTGTAATGTTGTTACTTTTGGTTGCATTGTCATATCAACACAAACATTTTCTCATATCTTGTTGGCATGGTTAGGAACAATACAAAAGCCTCTTTATTTACACCCAGAAGTCAAATAAATAAAAAAGGAAAATATATAAGATTCCAAACACTTGACATGGTTTGAGTGATTGGATTATGAAACGTTTTGGACCCTGTTTAACACATTTCACTTGTAATGACCTGAAACGGATGACCAGGTGCGAACAGGTTTTCTGTCTCAGCACTTGGTTCGAAAGCACAAACAGGCTCTATAGACATGCAAGTCTCCTAATTTGACCGTCCTGAATTCTAACCAGCATGCAGAAACTGAGGTAAGACAGTTGGTCTGTGTGGTTTTATTGTCACTTCAAACACTGTCAAACACAAACTTCCTGTCACTCGTTTCAGGCTCTGGATCAGTGAGTAAAAGACGAGCAGTGGACAATGGATGAGAGGATCGTAGCTGAAATGGATCAGAAAGTTCTCGACCAGCGGAACATGCTGGAGTACCTGGATTTTACATCACCATCAACCCACAGGTTTCTCTCTCTCTCTCTCTCTCTCTCTCTCTCTAAAGCCCACACTCATGGCTGTTTTTTTGGTAGTTGTGGCTGTTTGTACTGCATGTCCCTTGCAATAAATTAAACATGGCTTTACTACTGTGATACTGCAGTAACATAGTAACTACCAAATTGTTTTTCTTATTATAGTTTTGTTTTGTCCTGTATTATGAGTAAGTTCACTATGAATATCATGGTTAAAATATGGTTTCTATAATAAAATCCTGGTAAGTTTAGTGCTTACTATGGTTTTACTACAAATACTGTAGTTCAGCTGTACAGTTGAAGTCATTAAAACTCATTTTATATCCATTCCACAGATTTCATATTAGCAAACTATAGTTTTGGCGAGTTGTTTAGGACGTCTACTTTGTGCATGAAACGAGTCATTTTCCATCAATTGCTTACAGACCGATTGTGTCACTTTTAATAGACTATATCATAATTCCAGGGGGTCAGAAATTTACAGACCGATTGTGTCACTTTTAATAGACTATATCACAATTCCAGTGGGTCAGAAATTTACAGACCGATTGTGTCACTTTTAATAGACTATATCATAATTCCAGTGGATCAGAAATTTACAGACCGATTGTGTCACTTTTAATAGACTATATCATAATTCCAGTGGGTCAGAAATTTACAGACCGATTGTGTCACTTTTAATAGACTATATCATAATTCCAGTGGATCAGAAATTTACAGACCGATTGTGTCACTTTTAATAGACTATATCATAATTCCAGTGGGTCAGAAATTTACAGACCGATTGTGTCACTTTTAATAGACTATATCATAATATCAGTGGGTCAGAAATTTACAGACCGATTGTGTCACTTTTAATAGACTATATCATAATTCCAGTGGGTCAGAAATTTACAGACCGATTGTGTCACTTTTAATAGACTATATCACAATTCCAGTGGGTCAGAAATTTACAGACCAATTGTGTCACTTTTAATAGACTATATCATAATTCCAGTGGATCAGAAGTTTACAGACCGATTCTGTCACTTTTAATAGACTATATCATAATTCCAGTGGGTCAGAAATTTACAGACCGATTGTGTCACTTTTAATAGACTATATCATAATTCCAGTGGGTCAGAAATTTACAGACCGATTGTGTCACTTTTAATAGACTATATCATAATTCCAGTGGATCAGAAGTTTACAGACTGATTGTGTCACTTTTAATAGACTATATCATAATTCCAGTGGATCAGAAGTTTACAGACCGATTGTGTCACTTTTAATAGACTATATCATAATTCCAGTGGGTCAGAAATTTACAGACCGATTGTGTCACTTTTAATAGACTATAAGCACAATTCCAGTAGGTCAGAAGTTTACAGACCGATTGTGTCACTTTTAATAGACTATATCATAATTCCAGTGGATCAGAAGTTTACAGACCGATTCTGTCACTTTTAATAGACTATATCATAATTCCAGTGGGTCAGAAATTTACAGACCGATTGTGTCACTTTTAATAGACTATATCATAATTCCAGTGGATCAGAAGTTTACAGACCGATTGTGTCACTTTTAATAGACTATATCATAATTCCAGTGGGTCAGAAATTTACAGACCGATTGTGTCACTTTTAATAGACTATATCATAATTCCAGTGGATCAGAAGTTTACAGACCGATTCTGTCACTTTTAATAGACTATATCATAATTCCAGTGGGTCAGAAATTTACAGACCGATTGTGTCACTTTTAATAGACTATAACATAATTCCAGTGGGTCAGAAATTTACAGACCGATTGTGTCACTTTTAATAGACTATATCATAATTCCAGTGGATCAGAAGTTTACAGACCGATTGTGTCACTTTTAATAGACTATATCATAATTCCAGTGGATCAGAAGTTTACAGACCGATTGTGTCACTTTTAATAGACTATATCATTATTCCAGTGGGTCAGAAATTTACAGACCGATTGTGTCACTTTTAATAGACTATAAGCACAATTCCAGTAGGTCAGAAGTTTACAGACCGATTGTGTCACTTTTAATAGACTATATCATAATTCCAGTGGATCAGAAGTTTACAGACCGATTCTGTCACTTTTAATAGACTATATCATAATTCCAGTGGGTCAGAAATTTACAGACCGATTGTGTCACTTTTAATAGACTATAAGCACAATTCCAGTAGGTCAGAAGTTTACAGACCGATTGTGTCACTTTTAATAGACTATATCATAATTCCAGTGGGTCAGAAATTTACAGACCGATTGTGTCACTTTTAATAGACTATAAGCACAATTCCAGTAGGTCAGAAGTTTACAGACCGATTGTGTCACTTTTAATAGACTATAAGCACAATTCCAGTAGGTCAGAAGTTTACAGACCGATTGTGTCACTTTTAATAGACTATAAGCACAATTCCAGTAGGTCAGAAGTTTACAGACCGATTGTGTCACTTTTAATAGACTATAAGCACAATTCCAGTAGGTCAGAAGTTTACAGACCGATTGTGTCACTTTTAATAGACTATATCATAATTCCAGTGGGTCAGAAATTTACAGACCGATTGTGTCACTTTTAATAGACTATAAGCACAATTTCAGTAGGTCAGAATTTTACATACCCTAAGTTAACTGTTCCTTTAATCGGCTTGGAAAATTCCAGATGTCAAGCCTTTAGGCAATTAGCCCATTAGCTTCTGATAGGAGGTGTAATGAATTGTAGGTGTACCTGTGGATGTATTTTAAGGCCTAACGTCAAACTCAGTGTCTCTTTGCTTGACATCATGAGGAAATCAAAAGAAATCAGCCAAGACCTCAGAAAACAATTGTGGACCTCCACAAGTCCGGTTCATCCTTGGGAGCAATTTCCAAATGCCTGAAGGTGCCACGTTCATCTGTACAAACAACAGTATGCAAGTATAAACACCATGTGACCACACAATCATCATACCGCTCAGGAAGGAGATGCATTCTGTCTCCTAGAGATGAATGTAGTTTGTGTGAAAAGTGCAAATCAATCCCAGAACAACAGCAAAGGCCCTTGTGAAGATGCTGGAGGAAACAGGTAGACGAGTATCTAGATCCACAGCAAAACCAGTCCTATATGGACATCACCTGAAAGGCTGCTCAGCAAGGGAGAAGCCGCTGCTCCAAAACCACCATAAAAAAGCCAGAATACAGTTTGCAAGAGCACATGGGGACAAAGATCTCACTTTTGGGGAAATGTCGTCTGGTCTGATGACACTATTGAACTTTGGCCATAATGACCATCGTTATGTTTGGAGGAAAAAGGGTGACGCTTGCAAGCCGAAGAACACCATTCCAACCATGAAGCATGGGGGTGCAGCATCATTTTATTGTGAGGGGACACCAAACTGTCCTTTTCAGAGGTTCCGTACTCAAGTGTTAGTTTTCTTCTCACAAATAAAGCAACATTCTGAAGGGAAAACATTAGTATATACACTGCAGCAGTATATAATGCATCCTATCATGATCAAGATTTCTGTTGGTGTGTTGCTGACAGTCGCCGTGAGTGTGAATGAGCTTAAATCTGTTTGTTCTGTTGTGTCTCTCACAGGAAGTGATGATGCAGATGAATGTTCTGGAACTGATACTGAAGCTGCAACAGAAGGAATAGAAAGTCTACCTAAGAATAGAAGAATGCAACGATTTGCACTCAAATTAGTTCTGCTCGTGTTTCATGAATAAGGCCAATTGCTGTGGATGTTGTCCTGCAGGAGGATGTTTTTTTTTAGTTTTTGGACATTTAAAAGCAATGATGATGTGTTGAAAAGGTCTATAAAATGACCATGGATGAGACGGAAGACTTGTGCCCACTTGAACTTTTATTTTGATGCTAAATATTGTTTTGTAAATAACCGTCTGTTATGATTCCAGAAGCTAGTGAACACTGTATTTAAATATGACATTCTGTGTTTGTAGTCTTATTATGTGGATGGTATTTGCATCATTATATCATGTGTTTTTTCTTCCCAAACGTTGACCTTTGACCTCTGCTGGCTACATTCGTTTGATGAAATACTGGACTTATATTTGCATTATTGCTGTCATTCAGCACTTACCTCAGTAACATTAATAACCATGTCATATAAGTTTACATTTCCAGGAATGGTAGCTGAGAATAATATTTTTTATTTTAAACAATGAGTTCATTTCTGAGTGTGTTCATTATATCAATAAGAATGCTGTGTTTTGTCAACCTTATAGGAGTGTAGCTTAAGTATAATTGTATTAATATTTATATATTATGTAAGTATATTACTAATTAGATGCTTGAATACTTAATCAGGTCCACTTGTGTGCCATCAGTGTTGTGAATGAGATCTCATCTACTTCACATTTCAAAGCGGGTGTGCAAAACCAAAATTTGTGCCCCATGTATTTGACAAGCGTGGGGGTGTCATCCAGTATAAGCGTTGGGGGTCATCCAGTATAAGCGTTGGGGGAGGGTGTCATCCAGTATAAGCGTGGGGGTGTTATCCATTATAAGCGTTGGGGGCGTGGGGGTGTCATCCAGTAAAAGCTTTGGGGGAGGGTGTCATCCAGTAAAAGCGTTGGGGGGTATTCATTAAGTATAAGCGTTGGGGGTGTCATCCAGTACAAGCGTTGGGGGTGTTCATTAAGTATAAGCGTTGGGGGTGTCATCCAGTACAAGCATTGGGGGGTGTCATCCAGTATAAGCGTTGAGGGGTGTTCATCCAGTATAAGCGTTGGGGGAGAGGGGGTGTTATCCATTATAAGCGTTGGGGGCATGGGGGGGGGTGTCATCCAGTAAAAACTTTGGGGGGGGGAGGGTGTCATCCAGTAAAAGCGTTGGGGGGTGTTCGAGGAGGCAAATTGCACCATCTTTATTGAGCCATTGGTGCACCTATGCATTGCATACCTTGCATATATGTATTTTGTTGGTTAGTAAGGGGTTTACTCTCTTTTGTAAACCAGACACACCACTTCAGCTGTATTGATCTTCTCAACTTGAAGTTACAGATAGATGGAGGAAAATATCCATTCAATTCCCTCTGTTAAAATAAGTCAATTAAGTTCAGGTATTTTCTCAAAATGCCCAAATTATTTCTTACAGGTAAGCTTAAAAACGATGAGTCTCGTAAAATTATGTTATTCACTCTCACTGTTCTATCAGTCACTTAATGATTCACCTGTTGTCTGTATACAACACTAGAACTCTAAAAGGTGATTGGCTCTTTTGCCAGTAAGGCGGGACTTACTTTCTACATCTGTTGACCGTTGGCTGCCGCCTGGCATTCCAATTTCTCCCATCTCTGCTAAATAATCACGAATCGGACTCATTTCAATAGAGCAGTTCATTTGAGTCGATTTATTAATTCATTAAAAATAATTAGGACCTTGTGAAGATGCTGGAGGAAACAGGTAGATGAGTATCTATATCCACAGCTAAACAAGTCCTATATGGACATCACCTGAAAGGCTCAGCAAGGAAGAAGCCGCTGCTCCAAAAACACCATTAAAAAGCCAGACTACAGTTTGCAAGTGATATCTCTGAACACTGCTGTGTGCGTCTCTCTCTCTCATACTGGCGTACCCGGCTCCTCTTTATCCCTCTCCTGGCTGATTGGGCTAATTTAGCACTGGGCGTCTATCGTTATGGCCCAGCCGAGCCCTCCTCCTCTCACGCACCCCCATCGCCCGATTCAGGCCAGGTAAACTTCCGGCATTACTTGCTAACAAACGAACAAAACACAACATAAAACTGCTTTCCAGCACAAAACAAAAGCGCACATACAAACACTGCTGCGTACATCTTTCTCTCGAACTGGCGTCCCCGGCTGCTCTTTATCCCTCTCCCGGCTGATTTAGCAACGGGTGTCTATCGTTGCGGCCCGGCCAAGCCCTCCTCCTCGTCACACACCCCCAACGCCCGATTCAAGCCGGGGAAACCTCCGGCATTGCGAACAAACGAACAAAACACAACATAAAACTGCTTTCCGTCTCTCTCTTTCTCTCTGCCGTCCCCGGCTCCTCCTTTTATCTCTCTCCCGCTGATTGGGCAACTCAGCCCTGATCGTGAATCCCCTCTGGGTGATGGGGCATTCATTAAGTAGGTGACAAATATACAAAAACGCTGGGTCCAAACTAGTGTAATGATTGGCAGACAGATAGTTTGTAGAGGATGGAAGTCAACTGGTGTTCCCTCATTTCAAGAATGGGATGACTTGGGTAGGGTGGCGGCATTTGAAAAGATGGCATATAAACAGCTTGGCAAATTTAGACATGTATGGTATGTAGTGGGACGGGCGTTTGGCCTGTCTGGAGGGCTCTCAGTGAGGACAATGTGGAGAGAAACAGAAATGTGGTTTTAATTGTAAATTCTATGTGGAATTATTTGTTTTTGATTTTTCGCTTGTGGTGCCCCCTGCTGGAAATTGACCTTACGTGGCTGCAGTGGGTCCTGATCTGTCCAGATCGCGATGTCATCGCTTTAGTTCAGCCGTGAGATGGCATTGACATTGCATTTAATGCCAGGCAACTCTGACTTTGTTTAAACTGTTCCCAGGAGTGTTTACACAACGTCCTCCATTTTAAAGCATGTCTACAGACCAGTAACGCGTCTGATGGACGTCTGTTAGAAGGTAAAAGTATTGAATGTTTTTGAGAGCTTGTAGAAAAATATTTGTACGCATACGTCAATACATATTATGCAAGTAAGTTTCCTTTTACTTCATTCTGTGTATTTTGGGTCCAAAGACGAGAACCAGGCACCCCGTTTTCACTTCATGTCACTTTTCAGTGGCGGAGCTAGCGGGTGGGCCGAAGCCTGGCCACCCAATTGGATACCCCACTCGCTATTGCTGTTTTAGTAAAAACAAAATTTCATTTTATGGCACAATTTAGGTCTTTAGAGGTGAAATCATCCTTAACATGTGTGCACACCAAGGTCGCCGCACCTCTCCGTCCCGGGTGTCATTGTATCCCCCCCAACACCCCCACAGTCCGACGATATAAAAATGCTGCCCGAACAATTCTGTGCCACCACAGATTGATTTCTTGCCGCTGCCTGGCCACCCTTTTGAAAAACTCCTGGCTCCGCCCCCTGGTCTCATTTAAAATCCTTTCTGGTATATACAGCCAGTTGGTGATCAAAAACATAAAAAAATACAAAAAAACATTATTTCTAATCATACATTGCACGGAGGAGGGGAAAAAAAATACTGCACAACTTCTCTCTCGTTAATGCACATTAGCTTGCGGAGCTGCAGGTTGTCTTAAAGAGACAGTACCAATTTAGCACTTGTTACACGTCAATGTAAACTCTAAACACAAGTGCATACAAACAAAAATGTTACATCATGTAGTAAGTGTAATAAATGTGTAAATACATAAATAGTTAAAAGAAACAATTATACATTGTGAAATATTTTAACTTCAGAAAACTCTGTAAATATTAAAGAATTTAACAAATCTGTGCAAGGGTGTTGGATATTTTTTGCATAGTAGTTTTGTTAAAGTATCACTTAAATTATAATTGTTATAATATATCTATTAGTTATATTTTCAGTAGGTTCCAACCTTGTGACAACAGCTTGTATCATTATAAAAAATGCCATTTTTATCACTTACATATATTATATATGATTATATATGATGATGCCCCCTTCTCGGTTTTCGTAATATATTTATTACTTTTCAGTTGCATTACGCTTAATGTTGTCAAAAGTCTGGCGAGTAAAAAACAAAAATGTACCAAATGCAAATGTGTCCGTAGAAAGGCAATGTTGTGAACTTTAAGACAGGAAGTAGAATCAGTGGTGAACTCGTGGATGGCTCTTAGATTGGTTTGCTTTATTCTTTGTGTTGTCTTGAGCTTCAGAAACAGGTGCGATGATCATCACTAACATCGACTGTCACACCCTGAACTGGAAATGGCACGGCTCCACGCTTCCTGTGAGCATCATATGGAGCATACAGCTGCTGGACCACACAGGACGAAATGAATCGAGGGGATTTTCAGGACTGTATAAGCTGAAGGGTGTGTGTTGCCCTCTGACCATATGCATCAGCCTGTCTTTGTGTTTTAAATGCTTTTGCATTGGCAGCATTGTGCCAGTGGGTGGCAGAGCTGATCTGTAGATGAGTTACAAACACACAGAGTGAGCACAGAGAATATACACAAACATACATCGACACTCTGATTTGTTCTTTACTGAACAGAAAGATGGATGGACGGTTAGACAGATAACCACAGGAACATACAGAACATATTTTCATCTGTGGGTGTTTTATAGATCTTTCCAGATGCAGGACATGCTTTGAGCAGGACATGGCAAGGATGGTGTTTATGAAGACAGCCACAGTCTTTGTTGGTCATCGGCAGGTTTCAATGGTAACTCAATAAGCACAATATAAAGACACACGGCTCACCGTGTGCTCGGCTGCATGGCCCGAAATCTATTCTGGGAAAGTAGGACAGAAGCACATTTAAACCCCAGTCAAGATATTGACAAAACCTCTCCAGGCAGGAGTGCTGTACCGGAATCAGTCATGCAGTTGTTCGTATTGTGTTTGCTTGATTACGCTGCGGAGGGATGCGCCAGCAGATCAGCCCGACTGCCCTGAGATTCTCCAAGACTGGAGGCTCAAGCTCATCTGGTGAAAATTAATTGGATTCCATACAATGAATTAGAGTAAGCCGCCCAAGAACAAGCTGAAATAATGATTCTAGGGGTTCGCTGTCCTTTCCTGCATATCGTGGCGCAGTTTTGAGGTCTGTTCTGCATAACGCGCCGGCTCATTTGAGCTTATCACGGCCCAGTCTGCCAGTTTCTCGGCTGACCCACCGGCCCGCTCGGTTCTCGTGATAGCCAGTCCGCCCCCGCTCGGCCCCAAAGTGCGTCGGCCCACCGGGAAAATTCCCGGTATGCCAGATTACCAGTCCAGCCCTGGTCAGATCAGCTATACTCTTTATAAAGATGAGAGTCTACGCTTTAAAATGACACATTTTTATATATTTTGTGCAGATCAAGCTAGTGCTTGTTGAGTAACCGGCCGCACCGAATGTAAGCGGTTAAAGGGATGGAACATTTTGTCATAATTTACTCACCCTTATGTCGTACCAAGCCTTCCTTTATTCTTAAGGCTAATTTACACTATGTTTTTGTTCTGCCAAAGTGTCTATTTGGTGATGTCTATTAAGAGTGGTGGTGGTGTAGTGGTCTAAGCACATAACTGCTAATCTGGTAATCAGAAGGTTGCTGGTTCGATCCCCACAGTCACCACCATTGTGTCCTTGAGTAAGACACTTAACTCCAGGTTGCTCCAGGGGATTGTCCCTGTAATAAGTGCACTGTAAGTCACTTTGGATAAAAGCGTCTGCCAAATGCATAAATGTAAATGATTCTCCCATTCATTAAACGGCTGCCGTTACACTGACACAAGTTGCGCATCACTATGCGGCATTGACGAGGCAATGCAATTATAGCGGGAAGTGTATGCATAAAATATGCATGTATTCATAGTACTAGCTTTTACTTCGCTACGTTACCAAGCAGTGCTCTGGCTGAACTGTTTTAATTGCAAAAGATAGGGTTATTAAACTTGGATGCTCTTTATCGGACCCTTGTGAGACTACCATATCGGTGTTTCTACACTAGAGGGCGCACAAAATACATTTTGACTGAGAGAAATGAATGAACTTGACTTTAGACTGGAATGAAATTAAACTAATGATAAATCGATAGGCCAAACAGGCCGAATCGATAAATCGGCTATTTGAAGAGCGCTCATAATTGGTTAGGCCCTATGAAACCTGCTTTATTTTTGTCCTAAATTTGGTGTTCACCATTTTGTTTTTTCAGAATTTCTGAATTTCATGTTTTAATTCAATCATGTTTTCCCAAATGTGTCCAATAATGTGAAATTCTACGTTTTATAGTCACTTCCATTTTTATGATGTGATTCTGCAATTCCGTTTATGTTTTCCGCATCTGGGAATTGTGTGAGTGGTTTGGACGTGACGTTATTTATGTATTTATTTTACTCAATGAACTCATTTTAAAACTGTGCAGTGCATAGAATAAACACCGGCTCCGCTCGCCTATAAGGTGCTTCAGTTCAGTAGTTAAGTTCAGTTTCTTCTATTGTATAAGTTTGAAGATATTTTGAATATTGCATTAATTAAAAGTTTTAAAAAGGACCCAAAAGTATCATAAAAGTGACTCGTAACTTGGACATGTTTTAGACAGTTGTGTATTTCTCTACATCTGTTTTGGATGTTTTTTGGATAAAATTCACAATTCAACAGAACAAAAACAAAAAGACATTTTTAATAATGCGTTCTGAAGATGTGAAGAAAACTGTTTTAGGTTTTAAAAGACATCGTTGTCATCTATAAACAATAAACATGATTTCACCCTACAGGGAAGGAATACAAAGAATTGAACAAAGCTTTTATTTTTCCCTTTCATTGCTGTTTTTCTGATTAGCACAAGCTGAATTTTAAACAAGCTGTTGTTTCAGATATCGTTTCTGAGAATGCGAGTTTGGGCGTATCAGAACAAAAGCAGATCGCCGAGTCTCAAATCCCTCTTCTGAGTTTGCCAGGCATTTATTTTCCACTGCCGCTGCGATTGACAGGCTGTCTTCAGGACTGAAACACGGTTGGCAGCGGAGTTGGATTGTCTAGCCTGGGCACACTGGCTGAAGAGGCTCAAGGCGTTTTCCATTATATCTTTGCATCAGATGACGGGCAGAAATCACATGCTGTCAGATTCCACACCTCCTACATCCACCAAATTGTGCTGAATTAAAGTACCAGTGTGGCTCTCTCTCCTCATCCTCCATCAATCTAATGATCTGACTGTTTGGAGGTCACAGAGGTCAGCTCTGGTCCAGTGGATAAGACCGGTAAGCAAAGACCCTTATCACATCTGCAGAACAACCTTCACACATTCCTGCAAGCCCAGACCAGAACTGATCACTCGACTGTCTGGAATCAGTTAATGCCACCTTGCTTTTTTCATTTTAGCTGGATGTGATAAAATAGAACAATTCAATCACGATAGTGGTATCAGTTTTTATCGTTATATATTGTGAAAGCATACACAGCATGTTGTGAGCAAGTGTACGTGGGTCATTTGCGTGTTATGAGCATCCACGTGACTTCCAGACCAAGTTCGAATGTGGAAATACCGGATGTACACATGCACACATATCAAATATGATGGCATGCGCTGTCTTCCAGATGCTAGCTAGCTATTTAACGAGCAAAATAGGAGACAACATAGGCATTGATTGATATGCTTAAACCTATAAGCTCTGAAGGAGTTTTTGAAGATTTAAGCCAAAATTAAAGGCTTATGTCAGTTGTTTGGTACATTTAATGATACATTCTGGGTGGTTGCCAGGGTGTTTCTAGGTGGTTGCTATGCATTGCTAGGTGGTTGTTAGCATGTTTTGGGTGGTTGCCAGGGTGTTTCTAGGTGGTTGCTAGGCATTGCTAGGTGGTTGTTAGCATGTTTTGGGTGGTAGCCAGGGTGCTTCTAGGTGGTTGATAGGCATTGCTAGGTGGTTGTTAGCATGTTTTGGGTGGTTGCCAGGGTGTTTCTAGGAGGTTGCTAGGCATTGCTAGGTGGTTGTTAGCATGTTTTGGGTGGTTGCCAGGGTGTTTCTAGGTGGTTGTTAGCATGTTTTGGGTGGTTGCCAGGGTTTTTCTAGGCGGTTGCTAGGCATTGCTAGGTGGTTGTTAGCATGTTTTGGGTGGTTGCCAGGGTGTTTCTAGGTGGTTGCTAGGCATTGCTAGGTGGTTGTTAGAATGTTTTGGGTGGTTGCTTACTGGCTCAAGTCAAAATAGTCCAATCTCAAGTCTCTAAAGCTTCCATCCAAGTTACGAATTTAATTATTGCAAATAATTGGAATAACGCAAAAACAATTTGTGAATAAAGCAGCGTTTCCATCCGATCTGTTTAAGAGAACAAAATAGTCACTTCTGGAGAATTTGGCGCAACAATCAAAATGAAAATGGAAGTTGAAACCACTGTATTTCTTTTCTTAAATGTAATAAATTACTTGTGGTTCAGAGCGTGCCGACAAAATGCTCTTCCGAACCTCGTGTTTGCTAGCGTTCAGCTGCATTTATGGGAGCGACACTGTCACACGGTTCATAGTAGCCAATCATTTTGATGACAGGATTTGAGACGGGCATTTCAGGATAACCAGAACAATATTTCAGATGCTAAGCCATTATATTGAGAGATTTATGTATTTATGTGGCTTGTTGAGGCAGTTACTTTGATGCACATTTATATTGCTATGTTAATTCTAGATGAATGTATTCTGTAAATGTGTTTGCATCATAGTTTATAAGATTTACATGCACATTTTGGAGATTTTCCATCCAGCATTTTGTATGCAATATCCTAAAATTCACATGAAGATATGTGGCGTGCAATATGCTGGTCTCTAGATATGACTCCAGCCCCTCCTTCAATGTATATGTATGGGATTGTTCACCCTTTGTATTGTCCAGCAGTGGAATACTGGACTAAGGTTTCATGTGGAGATTTGAGGGGACTTTTCATTTCCCAATTCAGAAGAGATCAATAAAATGCTGAAGCATTTGGCAGATTTTGGAGAGAAACCAGAGCAGGAGGCTGTGCAGACCAGGCTGTGGGCGCTGTGTTTGAACGGGTGGCAGAGGAGGAGCTTTGACTGGCACAAGCAGGTGGATCTGGCAGTTTCCAGGATTCTTGTTGCTTTTTGATGACAATTACAGACGTGGACTGTGCCCATTTGGACTTTCATGTCAAACCCGTCCACCTGTCCTCCTCCAGCAAGCGCTTAACAGCTCTGTGCGCAACAACAAAATATTGGACACTATCGTCACAATGATGAAAACAGCAGGGACGGAGCTATCGCCATAAAACGAGTGCCTCTTCATTTTGTAATGTACAGATGAACACCATCTGTCCATATAGCTTTAGTTAGAAAATGTCCAAAAGTCTGAGACCACATTGAAAATCCTTTACATTGCTTTACACTTTCACCCATTCGTAAGTATATTGTTTTGACTGATGGAACATGTGCTAAATATATAAATAAATAATTATGTCCATATATGGTGTGCTTACATTTTCCAGGCTCTTGTATATTTTGGTTTATTTTTCTCCCAATTTGTAACGCCCAATTCTCGCTACTTAGTAGGTCCTCATAGTGGCACGGTCACTCACCTTGAGGAGGTTAGCCCACGTGACTCTACCCTCCCTAGCAACCGGGCCAATTTGGTTACCCCATGTGACTTCACCCTCACTTTGGTTACCCCATGTGACACTACCCTCCCTAGCAACCGGGCCAGTTTGGTTACCCCATGTGACTTTACCCTCCCTAGCAACCGGGCCAATTTGTTTACCCCATGTGACTTCACCCTCCCTAGCAACTGGGCCAATTTGGTTACCCCATGTGACTCTACCCTCCCTAGCAACTGGGCCAATTTGGTTACCCCATGTGACTCTACCCTCCCTAGCATCCGGGCCAATTTGGTTATCCCATGTGACTCTACCCTCCCTAGCAACCGGGCCAATTTGGTTACCCCATGTGACACTACCCTCCCTAGCAACCGGGCCAATTTGGTTACCGCATGTGACGCTACCCTCCCTAGCAACCGGGCCAATTTGGTTACCCCATGTGACTTCACCCTCCCTTTGGTTACCCCATGTGACACTACCCTCCCTAGCAACCAGGCCAATTTGCTTACCACATGTGACTTCACCCTCCCTAGCAACCGGGCCAATTTGGTTACCCCATGTGACTCTACCCTCCCTAGCAACCGGGCCAATTTCATTACCCCATGTGACACTACCCTGCCTAGCAACCGGGCCAATTTGGTTACCCCATGTGACTCTACCCTCCCTAGCATCCGGGCCAATTTGGTTACCCAATGTGACTCTACCCTCCCTAGCATCCGGGCCAATTTGGTTATCCCATGTGACTCTACCCTCCCTAGCATCCGGGCCAATTTGGTTACCCCATGTGACTCTACCCTCCCTAGCAACCGGGCCAATTTGGTTACCCCATGTGACTCTACCCTCCTTAGCAAGTTTGTTTTACCATTTTGCTAACTTCAGCGAACTTCAACATGTTAAATAATTGAAAGGAAAAAAGCTTCTGATTGGTTAAAAAAGTGCAGGCCCCTCCCCTAAGTCTAGTGCTGTCATAAAGACAGGTGTAATTTCACATCAGCGCACCCTTGGCCCCGCCCACTGGTGCTTAAATTCGTACACAGAGTGAGAGACAGCAGGAAAAACAATGACTTCTGTTGCCTCACTGTTGGAGTGGTGTTGGTGTAGTGGTCTAAGCACATAACTGGTAATCTGGTAATCAGGAGGTTGCTGGTTTGATCCCCACAGTCACCACCATTGTGTCCTTGAGTAAGACACTTAACTCCAGGTTGCTCCGGGGGGGATTGTCCCTGTAATAAGTGCTCTGTATAATACATTGGTACTCAGAAGGTTGCTGGTTTGATCCCCACATCCACCACCATTGTGTCCTTGAGTAAGACACTTAACTCCAGGTTGCTCCGGGGGGATTGTCCCTGTAATAAGTGCACTGTAAGTCGCTTTGGATAAAAGCATCTGCCAAATGCATATATGTAAATGTATTCCTGAACACCAAAGGGGACCCATCTGGTCTATTTTAAACAATTTTTGTATTTAAACCTGCACAGACAGACATCTTTGACCAATTGATACATATCACTTTTAAAAGATGTGATGTCAAGTTACAACTCTGTAGAGGAGATGCCATTCAGCTGCTGTCATGCACGTGTTCTTTCGCCCATCTGCATTATTTTTAATGGTTGATGTATGAAAACATGCGCTGGATGGACATCTTTGACCATTTAGATGCATTTCCGTCAATGTGCATTTCAGTGCAGGATGAAACTGGATGTGGATGTTTAGCGTATTTCAGCATGGATTGCATGTTTTTTTGGGCTCATATCAATGTGGATTGCTTATGAACCAGTAATAAAACGATTCAAACTTTGCAAAGCAACTTTTATTGAAGGATGGGGCAACACTTGGACCGATGCAAAATAGTAAGCAGTTCCATTCATGAATATTTAAAAAGTCATGACTATAATTTATGGTGCTGACTCCCTGTTCACACAGGGCGTGTCTGTATGCAACGGCTTGAGACTGTCTACACCGGCACGTCGTCACAAACTTTCTAAACCGTTTATTTGTGTTGTTGGCAGTAGCGCTAGCGAATGGGACATCTGTTTACTGTCTGCACGACCCACCGCAATGGATATTTCCATGGTAGACTGCATCCTTAATTATAATGGGTTCTATCTCTCTTTTGACTCGACTCTCACTCATCCGGTGTAGACAGTGTGTGTGTGTGTGTGTGTGTGTGTGTGTGTGTTAACAGTTGTGTTTGAGATGAACAGTTAAATACGTATATTCAGATGCAATGTGTTGGATGTGCGTTATGTGTAACCCCTGAAATTTAGATTTATAATGTTGTGGAGCTTGTCCATTATATTTAGATTGAGTTTCAAAAACGGCTGATGTGAGCCAATCAGAACAGTGTGCATATACGTTGAAGTTTAAGCCTCACAGTGCTTTTGACAAAACTGAGAGTTTCAGACAGAGGGCCAGAGACAGGGTGGAAAATGATCAAATATTACTAAATTATTAAAGTTTTTTATGCACTAACATTATCAGTGGTCCTTGGGGATATAATAAAACTAAAAATGAGCATTTCATGACCCTTTTAAATGCAGTTAAGTTGTCAAGTACACAAACGTGAGTTGTACACATTGTTTATGAACATATTCGTCATGATTGCCACCCATAACCGCTTGTGTAAGGCACCACATGACATGCTAAAAAGTTTGCATTGGTTTAGAAAGTGCAAAGAATCTCTTATATGAAGGTATTAGAAAGTGCTCAGCTCAGGGCTTCTGCTAAATCATCTGCTGGTCGTTTATCACCTCTGCGGGACCCTCTCGCTGTCTGGCCCCATTTCACATCTAAATCACCACGGCCGACTGCTCTCATCACACGCGCAGATTACCTGCGCTAAACCCGCCAGCATATGTGAGCCCAATCTTACCTGACTGGCGAATTCAGCTGTGATGGAGAGTTTTGCTTTGCTCCTGGGGTGTTAAGTAGCTCTCTGTGGCGATGTGACGCCAAACTAACCCTGAAGAACGACCTTGAAGAGCTTCTGAGGACTTAGAAGAGGGCAGTGATAAGATGGTAGATTAAAGTATGAATGTGACATTAGGCTCACTCTCACAGCTTGAAAACTCTTACACCGATAAAACCTTGGACGTCAGCACTAAATACAACCACAAGATGTCCAAGATTGTGGTCATTTTATGCCTGTCTGTGGATATTTCTTTGTTAAGCTCATTCAGCAACATTTTTGGCTTAATTGGTTCATAATGATCACAGAAATACATGTTTCCACCGTGGAAAACGCCCCAAAAAATGAGAAGGGCTCCAAAAATGGTCAGGAGATCCAAACCGCCATTAAAGATGTAGTGCACCCTTTACCTAACCCTTTCCCTAACCTTAACCGTAAGTGGAAGTGACGCCCCCTTTTGGAATGGGCACAACCCCCTTTTGGAGTAACCACGCCCATTCTGGTATAACTCCGCCCCAATTGGTGGTCTCCGGCCTGCAGCTTTACTTGCAAAAGCTTTCTAGTCTCTATACAGGAACCGATTATGTCAGGGGGTAGAGGGCGGGATAATGTTTTGACACCAAAGTGTTACAAACAACACCAGTAGCTACCGTCTGCAGCAAGATGTACTTCATCGCTCTATAACAACAACAACAAAAACCCAGAAAACATGGACGAAACGAGTGCTCTACTTGCAAAATGGTCCTCTACAGAGATCCGAGATAAACAAGAGAGATTGCAAAGAAATAAAAAGACCAACGTCATTGATTAAAAATCGCGTTTGAAAGCGGAATTCATGGTAAACAACTACATTACCCATGGTGCATCAGAGAAAGATCCACCAATCAGAGAACCGCGGCCATTGAAACCCGTGAAACGGAATCAGAGTGAACGCCCTTCCCAATTGCAATAAACGTAAAATATATTGTTTCTATACTTATAATCAACATCCTAAAATAATTCCAGCATTTTTATTCAATGACATCATTCGCAATGCATCATGGGATTGTAGTCCGTGCCCTCACGAAAGACGGTAAGTACACAGTCTTGTATCTTTGTCTTTTTGTCCGTTTTGCAAACGCTTTTTTACCTTAAAACAAAGTTTACTTTGTTGTGATTCTCCTTGGAGCTGGTTGGTTTGGTTCATGGCTCACCACTCAGTCTTTGGAATATACTTTCGGAACCCAAACAGCTGAAAAAGTGGGTATTGTCGTGCTCAATAACGTTTGATCACATTTCTCTGTATGTTTAAATGTCCTCAAAAACAGATGTAACAGTTGTACACGAACACTGCGATGCGCCATGTTTGTTTATGGGACAGTGAGATGTCCCATAAAGTTACCCGTTACATCACCGTTCGGGTTTCAACTCAGTGGAAAGGCACGGCCAGTTTGTGACAGGCTCCAGATTGCCCCGGCTGAGCACAGATTCGGCATGAGAGCCATCACAAATTCAGTGGAAAAGGGCTAAGTGAGGCACTTACAATGGAAGTCATTGGGGCCAATTTTTGGTGGGTTTAAAGTCCCTCAGAAATGTGTATACAGTTTAAAAATTTTATAAAAGAACTTTCATAAATATTTCTGTTAAAACTCGTGTATTGTTTGAGCTGTAAAGTTGTTAAATGATAATCTTTACGGTAATTTTAGGGTTTACCGCGTTGCATAATAATGGCAACCTAGTTGTAAAATTCTATATACCATATAACTTTCCACAGATGTGGTTAATAAGTGATTTAATGGCGGTAAAATCATGTTAACACACATATTGTTTATGTCTTGTGTCTATACTTTTGAAACAGTATTTTAATGTTTACAGATTAAACCCCATTGACTTCCATTGTAAGTGTCTCACTGGATCACACATTTGAAGAAAACGAGGGGCGAGTCGAAATACATTTTTGTGGTTATCAACATTATGCCACAAATGCTGCTGATTGAGCTTAACATGTATTGAACCCCGAATGTTCATTTAACATAATATATTTTATTAGCATTTCCTGATGGCACTGTTCAGTATGTGGAGTGGTGGTGGCGTAGTGGGCTAAAGCACTAAACTGGTAATCAGGAGGTTGCTGGTTCGATCCCCACAGCCACCACCATTGTGTCCTTGAGTAAGACACTTAACTCCAGGTTGCTCCAGGGGATTGTCCCTGTAATAAGTGCACTGTAAGTTGCTTTGGATAAAAGCGTCTGCCAAATGCATACATGTAAATGTAAAATTCAGTTTGCAAATGTTACAATAATGTCATCACCGCTGGTCACATTTTCCAGCAAACAACATTCTATCAATGTAAGCTAATGGGAGATTTTCAAACTTACATTTCTTATAAAGCACAAGTTAATATAAGGCTAATATCTTTAGAGAATGGTTTGACTTCTCACATCGCAGTCTCTTTTATTCCCAAAATATTAAAGGATTAGTTCATCCAAAAATGACAATTATAACCCTATATGACTGTCTTTCGTTCTCTGAATACAAAAGGAAGAAATTGTGAGTTTATGTCAAATGCAAACGGTTTGGCTGCTCGCTAGGGTTTGGATCAGAGTGTGTGTCATCATGACTAGCGACCCGATGTTGATTTGTCCAGGACAGGCCTTCATTTGTTGTCATGGAAACATCCCTTGGAAAACACACTTGCTTTCATAGCGCCTCACGTTTATGAGCTGATGGAGCCGCACAGATAACCAGAGATCCACTCGTGGGCCGTCGGCTGCTAGACCACAACAGTGGAACTAATTCAATGACAGTCCCGTATCATCACATATTGCCATGGCAGCAGCCTGAAATAACTCAATAATGCTTGAACAGTGATGAAATAATTTATGTTGGAGGACAGCTCACTTTACACAATGGCATGTTTAAAATAAGCCATTTGTATGTCACGCTCCACCTAGAATGTGAACAATTGAACCCTCGAGTTTTGAAATAATTTTGAGATGAATCTCTGAACAGAGCATTGCTCGTGGAACATTTTTAATTCCTCAGCATTTTCTCTCGCATCATCCATAATGTGATGTTTAGCATATTACGTTTGTAAAAACTGTCAAACAAAGAAAACACATGGCTTCATAGTGCTGATACTCTGTAGTTTGACAGTGCCACTCCCGAGTGGGTAGATGACCTCAACGATGGCTTGAGGTTTGTGTTGATATCATTAGGGATGTCCCGTACAGTCCATTGCTAGAGCACCTCTTGAGGTCAGGAGAGTGAGGTTTACACACTGCACAGCTATCTACCAGCTGGCTCCCGTTACACTCACCCCCCTAACCTCACTCCCATCTGGGTCACGGCACCAATGCTCGCCCCGAACAGGACTCGAACCGACATCTCTGACATGGAAGGCGGGTGCGCTAACAAGGAGGCTAAAGACTACAGCCCCTAGCGTCAGTCGCTAGTGCACCACTTGAGGTCAGGAGAGAGACGTTTACACACTGCACAGCTATCTACCAGCTGGCTCCCGTTACATATATACAGTATTTGTATAAATGTATAAACTCTTTCCATCCATCCATTTTCCTCCGCTTATCCGGGTCATGGTGGCTGCAGACTCAGCAAGCCAGCCCATACGTCCTTTTCTCCTTCCACATCCTCCAGCTCTTTCTGGGGAATCCCAAGGCGTTCCCAGACCAGCCAAGAGACATCATTTATCCAGCGTGTTTTGGGTCTGCCCCTTGGTTGGACACACAGGGGGCATCCTGACCAGATGCCCAAACCACCTCAACTGGCTCCTTTCAATACGGAGGAGCAGTGGCTCTAACCTGACCCTCTACCGGATGTCTGAGCTTCACACCATATCTCTTAGGGTGAGCCTAGCCACCCTGTGAAGAAAGCACATTTCAGGTGCTTGTATCCGTGACCTAGTTTTTCGGTCACTACCCAAAGCTCATGACCATAGGTGAGTGCAGGAACAAAATCGACTGGTAAATTGAGAGCTTTGCCTGCAGACTCCGCTCCCTCTTCACCACCACGGTCTGGGATAATGAACACATTACTGCCACCACTGCAGTAATGCGAGAGAGACCTATCGATCTCACACTCCAGTTCATCCTCACTCAAGTCAAGTGGTTTTTATTGTCGTTTCAACCATATACAGTTAGTACAGTACACAGCAAAAACGAGACAACGTTCCTCCAGGACCATGGTGCTACATAAAAACAACAAAGGACCAACATAGGACCACATGAGACAACACAACGAAATAAAATACCTATATAAACTACCTATATATACCTATATAAAGTGCACGTGCAAACATGTGCAAAAAGTACAGGACAGTACAACAAATTACTGACAATGAACAGGACAATAGACAGTGCAGCGCCGACCAGTACACAGTAGTGCAAAAAGATGACAGTTTCTAAAAATGTAAACATAACATACTATGAGATAATGTTCTGTGCACATAGCAGTTATTGAGGTACAATAACCCAAGATACTTGAACTCCTCCACTTGGGGAAGTAGCTCACTCCCTACCCAGAGGGGACAATCCACCCTTTTCCGACAGTGAACAATGACCTCAGATTTGGAGGTGGTAACCCTCATCCCAACTGTTTCACACTCAGCTACAATCCGCCCCAGTGCATGCCGGAGGTCGCAAAAATCAGAGATGAAACCCTGTGGCCCCCAAACAGGACACACTCCTACCCATGGCGGCACCTTGAAATTTTGTCCATGAATATCACAAACAGGATAGGTGACAAGGGACACCCATGGTGGAGTCCAACACCCACTGGGAACAAGTTTGACCTACTACAGAGAATGTGGAAACAGCTCTTGCACCAGTTATACGGGGACCCGATGGCACGTATTAGTGGCTCCGGGACCCCATTCTCCCTCACTACCCCCCCACAAGACCCCACAGGGTTGCGGTCATAAGTCTTCTCCAAGTCCACAAAACACATGTAGACTGAGTGAGCTGACTCCCACACCCCCTCTAGGACACTCACCAGGGTAAAGACCTAATCCACTGTTCCACAACTGGGATGGAATCCGCATGGTTCCTCCTCTAGCTGAGGTTTGACAATTGGTCTGAGTCTTCTTTCTAGCATAGAAAGGCATAGTTTTCCCCAGGCAGGCTGAGAAGTGTGGTCACTCGATAATTGGAATATACCCTCCGGCCCCCCTTTTTACAAATGGGAACCACCACACCTGTTTGCCTTTGACAGAGTGAACCACAAGATCCTCCTGTCCACCCCGTCTGACCTGGGCATCACAGGAACTTGGATGGTTTAAGTCATATCTCACTGGCAGATCATTCAAGGTCTCCTGGACAGGAGAGGTGCCCAAGGCACACCAGCTGACCACTGGGGTTCCTCAAGGATCAGTGCTTGGACCCCTCCTCTTCTCGATGTACACAACATCATTTGGACCGGTCATTGAGGCCATATCTCACTGGCTGATCATTCAAGGTCTCCTGGACAGGAGAGGTGCCCAAGGCACACCAGCTGACCATTGGGGTTCCTCAAGGATCAGTGCTTGGACCCCTCCTGTTCTTGATGTACACAACATCATTCGGACTGGTCATTGAGGGCATATCTCACTGGCTGATCATTCAAGGTCTCCTGGACAGGAGAGGTGCCCAAGGCACACCAGCTGACCACTGGGGTTCCTCAAGGATCAGTGCTTGGACCCCTCCTATTCTCAATGTACACAACATTATTCGGACTGGTCATTAAGGGCATATCTCACTGGCAGATCGTTCAAGGTCTCCTGGACAGGAGAGGTGCCCAAGGCACACCAGCTGACCACTGGGGTTCCTCAAGGATCAGTGCTTGGACCCCTCCTCTTCTCGATGTACACAACATCACTCGGACCAGTCATTGAGGTACATGGCTTTTCCTACCACTGCTACGCCGATGATAGGCAGCTCTACCTGTCGTTCCAGCCTGATGACCCTACTGTGTCAGCTCGTGTCTCTGCCTGCCTCTCAGACATTTCGGCATGGATGAAGGAACGACACCTTCAGCTCAACCTTGCTAAGACAGAACTGCTTGTGATCCCAGCCAACCCATCTGTTGACCACAACCTCACTATTCATCTTGGTTCAACTACACTTACTCCAACCAGAACAGCCCGGAACCTGGGAGTGGTGGTAGATGACCAGCTTAATTTCACTGCGCACATCATCTCATCAATGGCCCGGTCTTGCAGATTCGTGCTTTAGAACATCAGGAAAATCAGACCTTTCCTGTCTGAATATGCTACACAGCTCCTGGTCCAAGCTCTGGTCATTTCTCTGTAATGCTCTGTTGGCTGACCCAATTAAGCCACTGCAGATGATCCAGAATGAAGCAGCGCATCTGGTCTTCAATCAGTCAAAAAGGGCTAATGTCACCCCACTCTTGATTTCACTCCACTGGCTACCTGTAGCTGCCCACATCAAATGGTAAATGTTCTGCACTTATATGGCGCATTTTTAACCTTAGCGGTTTTCAAAGCACTTTACACTGCGTCTCATTCCCCCATTCATACTCACATACACACACCAATGATGGCAGAGCTGCCATGCAAGTTGCTAGCCTGCCATTGGGAGCAACTTGGGGTTCAGCGTCTTGCCCAAGGACACTTCAGCATGTGGAGTCAACCCTGCGATTAGTGGCCGACCCGCTGTACCACCTGAACCACAGCCGCCCTTATACTTAAGGATTGGTTACCTTTAGGTGTAGGGGTCAGGTTAGGTGCTCAAAAACTTGGAACTATTGTGACTACTGTTTATTTACCTGCCCGTTACATCTTTTATAATGTTTATAAGTGGTTAGGTTTAGGAATGGGGTTGAGTTCGGGGATCTGATAGTATAATGCAACTGAACTAATACATTTAAACTGTAATAAACAATATTGCTATTAAACGGACAATAAATCTGAAGATTGCAGAACCTGTGAAATATTGTTTTAGATGTGGGTTCCTTTGATCTGCCTACATCATTCACATGGCCAGAAATGTATCATTTCAGGTGAATCTATTAGAATGAGTTGAAACATTTGTATCCAGAGACCTCCAGGATCATTATTACATTATTTTTATGTACTGTAAATGAATTGATTAGGCATAGCTAACCGGACTATAAACAAAAGGCCATCCAGTTTGAGCCAGCATGTCCTCCGTCCTCTTCACTGAAGTAGTTAGTTCATGTTTTTCCTGCAGTGAACACTCCTGCTGCTCTGGATGCATGTGAACGGATGCTGCACTGGTCGGTAACGCTGAAGAGCTCAACAGGCCAATTAGAGCAGATGGGAACAAGATTGTGCTTGGAATAGAAGACTGTAAATTCACTAAAGGTTCCTGGAATTTCTACCTCCATTCTGTACTGGGCAATTACTAAATTTTATTCTCTCTCTCTCTCTGTCAATTCAATTCAATGGGCTTTATTTGCATGGAAATTTCAAAAACAATGTTGCCAAAGCCTCATATAGAATAAATAAAATAAAATAAAAGCAAAATACATTTTGTCCAATAACTTGGACAGTATATAATATAATTATTAGTAATATATAAATAACAGCAATATGTAAATTATTATTATTATTATTTATTTGACCATTTCACATCACATTTTCTCTCTCTCGCTCTCTCTGTCTCTCTCGCTCTCTCTGTCTCTCTCTTTCTCTCTCTCACTCTCTCTCGCACTCTCTCAGTCTCTTTGTGTCTCGCTCTCTCTCGTCTCTCTCTCTCTCGCTCTCTCTCTCTCTCACTCTCTCTCTCGCTATCTCTCTCTCTCTCAGTCTCTTTGTGTCTCTCTCAACCTGTGTGCATGTTTACACTAAACTACTCTACATACAAATGCAATTCTTTCTTTATTTGGTTTAGATAAAACTATTCTGCCATTATAAAATTAAACAACTTGTTCACACACATGGTTGTGCTCGTTTGAATCGGGATATTCTGCTGTAAGTTACTATACGTCATTGTTTAAGTTACATGTATGTTTCAGGAAGTAATGAGGAAAAACAAGACAAAAACAAACTCCTTGAGATTTTATTAATACTCACTGCAGTTTGACTTGAGACTTTGAGACTTTTCCACCGATATAAAACACATCTGATCTTTATTGTGTTTTTATCAACTCTGAATATAATTGTTGTGATAAACTCGCAAATGATGAGAATGAAACGGTTTTTATTTATCAGTGAATTAAAAATCATTAATGAAGATCTGGTATGATCAGATATATGCATGTAAAGTCCAGATTCTAAACTTTATAATGACACATATTGTGTTCAGATCAGGCAAGAGGTTATTAATTTATTATGTAATTATTATTGAATATTTATGTGTTTTCTGGGGGGAGAACCGAGCGGGCCGGAATGGGCCACGATAAGCTAAAATGAGCCTCAGCGGTATACAGAACGAACCACAAAACGGCGCCGCGATATGCAGAAAATAATAGCGAACACCCACCTGGGCCGATTTCTCTTCCCAGACCAGCCCTGCCTATGATCAAGGAAACATCGTTTAATAATTCAAATAGTCCCACTACTCCATAGTGTGCGTTATTAACACTTAAAATCGTAAGTCTACGGATTTCTATGAAAATAAACTCAAAGAACATTGATATTTGAGTTAAGTGCCCACAACCGGACATTTCAAGTCATGTTTAATTAAAGCAACTTGATTTTTCAAGTAAAGACAACATTAGGATGTAGAATATACACCATTAGCCCCGCGCGGTCTGTGACCTGATCAGAATAGACGGGCTCATTTTTGGGTCACGACCCAACAGTTGAGAAACACTGGGCTAATATTTACATTAATAAACAGTTTCTTTAATACAAATCACTTTACAAATGAGGAGAAATACGACACAAGCGATTCATCGTGATATCTGTACAAGTCATTTGCCATTTTAATAACAGTCATTGCAGGTAATATGAAAGTAAACAGTCCCTAATTACAGCCATTGGAATACTTTAATCTGATCTCAAAGCCACAATTATGCTAATCACTGGGCAGTCTATTTTAGGCTATTATCATATTATTCATTAGACGTCTCCAAACTGCAGAGTAATTAGATTAAGTTACAGTTATTGTTAGAGGTAATGATCCAGACAGTAACAAACGCAAACCCTGTTGGATTGATTCAAACCCCGTGAGAATACAGCATAAAAGACAGCGGACACGTCTTTTAGAGGCTTCGGTTAGAAGAAATTTGCTCTCCGTTAATTTTCTGAAATTTCTTTAATTAATGAGTTTTTAACCCTGAACCAAACCTGTCAGCTCCAGGATGAACATGACAAGCTTTCAAATTAAGCAAAAAAAGTATTTGAAAATTTGATGTAAAATATGTTTTATTTATGTAAATAATGATGTAATTATGAGTCAAGAACCATGATACAATAAATATATATTGACTTCACTGATCATCATTATATAAACAATATATTACACAGATATAAACATATATATATCAGGGCTGTCAATCGATCAAAACTTTTAATTGAATTAATTACTTGAATACCGAATAATTAATTGCAACTAATCACATATATAAATATTTGCTGAGAAAGCCCCTCATATAACAATAATTCAATATATAATGATGAAATAATTATACATAGTTATCTTTAAATATTTAAAAATGTTATATATCTATTAGGGCTGTCGATTTAACGCGTTAATTCAGTGCGATTCATTTTACAAAAAATAATGCGTTAAAAAAATGTACGCATTTAATCGCAATGAGACAAGAAAGCTTTAAACTGTATTGAAATATGCATTAAATGTAACCGCATTAAAGATGTAACGCATTAAATATAACCGCATTAAAGATGTGACGCAACAAATATAACCGCATTAAAGATATAACACATTAAATAAAACCGCATTAAAGATGTAACGCATTAAATATAACTGCATTAAAGATGTGACGCATTAAATATAACTGCATTAAAGATGTAACGCATTAAATATAACCTCATTAAAGATGTAACGCATTAAATATAACTGCATTAAAGATGTGACGCATTAAATATATCCGCATTAAATATAACTGCATTAAAGATGTGACGCATTAAATATATCCGCATTAAAGATGTGACGCATTAAATATAACCGCATTAAAGATGTGACGCATTAAATATATCCGCATTAAAGATGTAACGCATTAAATATAACTGCATTAAAGATGTGACACATTAAATATATCCGCATTAAATATAACTGCATTAAAGATGTGACGCATTAAATATATCCGCATTAAATATAACTGCATTAAAGATGTGACGCATTAAATATAACCGCATTAAAGATGTGACGCATGAAATATAACCTCATTAAAGATGTAACGCATTAAATATAACTGCATTAAAGATGTGACGCATTAAATATATCAGCATTAAAGATGTAACGCATTAAATATAACCGCATTAAAGATGTGACGCATTAAATATAACTGCATTAAAGATGTAACGCATTAAATATAACCACATTAAAGATGTGACGCATTAACTATAACTGCATTAAAGATGTAACGCATTAAATATATCCGCATTAAAGATGTAACGCATTAAATATATCTGCATTAAAGATGTAATGCATTAAATATAACCACATTAAATATAACTGCATTAAAGATGTAACGCATTAAATATAACCACATTAAAGATGTGACGCATTAAATATAACTGCATTAAAGATGTAACACATTAAATATAATCACGTTAAAGATGTGGAATTAAATATAACTGCATTAAAGATGTGACGCATTCAATATAACCGCATTAAAGATGTGACGCATGAAATATAACCTCATTAAAGATGTAACGCATTAAATATAACCGCATTAAAGATGTAACGCATTAAATATAACTGCATTAAAGATGTGACGCATTAAATATATCTGCATTAAAGATGTAACGCATTAAATATAACCGCATTAAAGATGTGACGCATTAAATATAACCACATTAAATATAACTGCATTAAAGATGTAACGCATTAAATATAACCACATTAAAGATGTGACGCATTAAATATAACTGCATTAAAGATGTGACGCATTAAATATATCCGCATTAAAGATGTAACGCATTAAATATATCTGCATTAAAGATGTAATGCATTAAATATAACCGCATTAAATATAACTGCATTAAAGATGTAACGCATTAAATATAACCACATTAAAGATGTAACATATTAAATATAACCGCATTAAATATAACTGCATTAAAGATGTAACGTATTAAATATAACCGCATTAAATATAACTGCATTAAAGATGTGACGCATTAAATATAACCGCATTAAAGATGTGACGCATTAAATATAACCACATTAAAGATGCGACGCATTAAATATATCCGCATTAAAGATGTAACGCATTAAATATAACCACATTAAAGATGTGACGCATTAAATATAACCGCAGTAAAGATGTAACGCATCAAATATAACCGCATTAAAGATGTAACGCATCAAATATAACCTCATTAAAGATGTGATGCATGAAATATAACCGCATTAAAGATGTGATGCATTAAATATAACAGCATTAAATATAACCGCATTAAAGATGTGACGCATTAAATATAACTGCATTAAATATAACCTCATTAAAGATGTGATGCATTAAATATAACCGCATTAAATATAACCGCATTAAAGATGTGACGCATTAAATATAACTGCATTAAAGATGTGACGCATTAAATATAACCGCATTAAAGATGTGATGCATTAAATATAACCGCATTAAAGATGTGACGCATTAAATATAACCGCATTAAAGATATAACGCATCAAATATAACCGCATTAAAGATGTGACACATTAAATATAACCGCATTATTAAATATATCCGCATTATAGATGTGACGCATTAAATATAACCGCATTAAAGATGTGACGCATTAAATATATCTGCATTAAAGATGTAACGCATTAAATATAACCGCATTAAAGATGTGACGCATTAAAAATAACCGCATTAAAGATGTGACGCATTAAATATATCCGCATTAAAGATGTAACACATTAAATATAACCGCATTAAAGATGTGACGCATTGAATATAACCGCATTAAATATAACTGCATTAGAGATGTAAGGCATTAAATATAACCACATTAAAGATGTGATGCATTAAATATAACTGCATTAAAGATGTGATGCATTAAATATATCCGCATTAAAGATGTAACGCATTAAAGATGTAATGCATTAAATATAACCGCATTAAATATAACTGCATTAAAGATGTAACGCATTAAATATAACTGCATTAAAGATGTAACATATTAAATATAACCGCATTAAAGATGTAACGTATTAAATATAACCGCATTAAATATAACTGCATGAAAGATGTGATGCATTAAATATAACCGCATTAAAGATGTGACGCATTAAATATAACCGCATTAAAGATGTGACGCATCAAATATAACCGCATTAAAGATGTGACGTGTTAAATGTAACCCTATTAAAGATGTGACGCATTAAATATAACCGCATTAAAGATGTAACGCACTAAATAGAACCTAATTAAAGATGTAACACATCAAATATAACCGCATTAAAGATGTAACTTATTAAATATAACCGCATTAAAGATGTAACGCATCAAATATAACCGCATTAAAGATGTAATGATTTAAATATAACCACATTATAGATGTAACGCATCAAATATATCCGCATTAAAGATGTAACGCATTAAATATAACTGCATTAAAGATGTAACATATTAAATATAACCGCATTAAAGATGTAACGTATTAAATATAACCGCATTAAATATAACTGCATTAAAGATGTGACGCATTAAATATAACATCATTAAAGATGTAACGCATTAAATATAACCGCATTAAAGATGTGACGCATTAAATATAACCGCATTAAAGATGTGACGCATTAAATATAACCTCATTAAAGATGTGACGCATTAAATATAACCGCATTAAAGATGTGACGCATTAAATATAACCGCATTAAAGATGTGATACATTAAATATATCCGCATTAAAGATGTAACGCATTAAATATAACCACATTAAAGATGTGACGCATTAAATATAACCGCATTAAATATAACTGCATTAAAGATGTAACGCATTAAATATAACCACATTAATGATGTGACGCATTAAACATAACTGCATTAAAGATGTGACACATTAAATATATCCGCATTAAAGATGTAACGCATTAAATATATCTGCATTAAAGATGTAATGCATTAAATATAACCGCATTAAATATAACTGCATTAAAGATGTAACACATTAAATATAAACGCATTAAAAATGTAACGTATTAAATATAACCGCATTAAATATAACTGCATTAAAGATGTGACGCATTAAATATAACTGCATTAAATATGTGACGCATTAAATATAACCGCATTAAAGATGTGATGCATTAAATATAACCGCATTAAAGATGTGACACATTAAATATAACCGCATTAAAGATGTAACGCATCAAATATAACCGCATTAAAGATGTAACGCATCAAATATAACCTCATTAAAGATGTGATGCATTAAATATAACCGCATTAAAGATGTGATGCATTAAATATAACAACATTAACTATAACCGCATTAAAGATGTGACGCATTAAATATAACTGCATTAAATATAACCTCATTAAAGATGTGATGCATTAAATATAACCGCATTAAATATAACCGCATTAAAGATGTGACGCATTAAATATAACTGCATTAAAGATGTGACGCATTAAATATAACCGCATTAAAGATGTGATGCATTAAATATAACCGCATTAAAGATGTGACGCATTAAATATAACCGCATCAAAGATGTAACGCATCAAATATAACCGCATTAAAGATGTGACACATTAAATATAACCGCATTATTAAATATATCCGCATTATAGATGTGACGCATTAAATATAACCGCATTAAAGATGTGACACATTAAATATATCCGCATTAAAGATGTAACGCATTAAATATAACCGCATTAAAGATGTGACGCATTAAATATAACCGCATTAAATATAACTGCATTAAAGATATAAGGCATTAAATATAACCACATTAAAGATGTGATGCATTAAATATAACTGCATTAAAGATGTGATGCATTAAATATATCCGCATTAAAGATGTAACGTATTAAAGATGTAATGCATTAAATATAACCGCATTAAATATAACTGCATTAAAGATGTAACGCATTAAATATAACCGCATTAAAGATGTAACATATTAAATATAACCGCATTAAAGATGTAACGTATTAAATATAACCGCATTAAATATAACTGCATTAAAGATGTGATGCATTAAATATAACCGCATTAAAGATGTGACGCATTAAATATAACCGCATTAAAGATGTGACGCATCAAATATAACCGCATTAAAGATGTGACGTGTTAAATGTAACCCTATTAAAGATGTGACGCATTAAATATAACCGCATTAAAGATGTAACGCACTAAATAGAACCTAATTAAAGATGTAACACATCAAATATAACCGCATTAAAGATGTAACGCATCAAATATAACCGCATTAAAGATGTAATGATTTAAATATAACCACATTATAGATGTAACGCATCAAATATAACCGCATTAAAGATGTAACGCATTAAATATAACCTCATTAAAGATGTGACGCATCAAATATAACCTAATTAAAGATGTAACGCATTAAATATAACTGCATTAAAGATATAACGCTTTAAATATAACCGCATCGCATTAAATATAACCTAATTAAAGATGTGACGCATTAAATATAACTGCATTAAAGATGTGACGAATTAAATAGAACCGCATTAAAGATATAACGCATTAAATATAACTGCATTAAAGATATAATGCATTAAATATAACCGCATTAAAGATGTAACGCATTAAAGATGTGACGCATTAAATATAACCGAATTAAAGATATAACGCATTAAATATAACTGCATTAAAGATATAACGCATTAAATATAACCGCATTAAAGATGTGACGCATTAAATATAACCGCATTAAAGATGTAACGATTTAAATATAACCACATTAAAGATGTAACACATCAAATATAACCTAATTAAAGATGTGACGCATTAAATATAACTGCATTAAAGATATAACGCATTAAATATAACCGCATTAAAGATGTAACGCATTAAAGATGTGGCGCATTAAAGATATAACGCATTAAATATAACCGCATTAAAGATGTGACGCATTAAATATAACCGCATTAAATATAACTGCATTAAAGATGTAACGCATTAAAGATGTGACGCATTAAAGATATAACCGCATTGAAGATATAACGCATTAAATATAACTGCTTTAAAGATGTAACGCATTAAAGATGTAACGCA
>NC_068302.1:41582291-41589791 GCF_025860055.1 Xyrauchen texanus
TAGTTTCACTACAAATATCATGGTTAAAAAAATAATCCTGTCGTTGTTTTGACAGGAATACAAGACACTTAGGGCTCTATCTGCACAAGCGTGCAAAGCACGAAGACTGTGCGCTACATCTTATCCAATTTTCACGAGAGTGCTAGTTCACGCCAGCGCAAGCAGAAGTGGGTGTGTGTGGGAGTGTTTGTGCTACCTGCGGGTGTATGCCCGTAAACTGCGGGTGTATTGAATGTTAAGGAAGTGTTGTAAAGTGCGTTAAGATGTTTCAGTAGCACCTCTATTCTCAGTACAAAGTCTAAACTCAGTTCCTGCAGTTGCAGTTTGGAGATTTCACCAGCAGATGGTGATAAAGTTCATGTCCAAACTCAAAACATCAAATTATGATCCTGTCAAAATGAAGCAAAAACATGTTAGAAGGGTCAAGGCTTATTTTTCCCATTATTATTATTATTATTATTATTATTATTATTATTATTATTATGTCTATATTTACAATTGAATTAATTATCATATTTGTACTGGTGTTTTTCCACCTGTTGTTGTACAGTAATTGTTGGAGAGAATAAAATGTTGCTATGATTTGTATCATTGGCAGGGCTGGACTGGTAATCTGGCATACCGGGCATTTTCCCGGTGGGCCGACACACTTTGGGGCTGATCAGGGGCGGACTGGCCATCGGGAGAACCGAGCGGGCCACTGGGTCGGCCGTGAAATGGGGCGATTGGGCCTCGATAGGCTAAAATGAGCTGACACGTTTTGCAGAACGGACCACAAAACGGCGCCAAGATATGCAGAAGAGGACAGCAAATTCATCGCGGCATCCACCCACAACTCACCACACGCACCACCGAGATCGAGAACCACATTACAGCATCCACGAGGAGGTTACCCCATGTGACTCTACCCTCCCTAGCAACCGGGCCAATTTGGTTGCTAAGGAGACCTGACTGGAGTCACTCAGCATGTCCTGGATTCAAACTCACGACTCCAGGTGTGATAGTCAGTGCCAATACTCGCTGAGATACCCAGACCCTCCCTAGCAACCGGGCCAATTTGGTTGCTATGGAGACCTGATTGGAGTCACTCACCATGTCCTGGATTCAAACTCACGACTCCAGGTGTGATAGTCAGCGCCAATACTCGCTGAGATACCCAGACCCTCCCTAGCAACCGGGCCAATTTGGTTGCTATGGAGACCTGATTGGAGTCACTCACCATGTCCTGGATTCAAACTCATGACTCCAGGTGTGATAGTCAGCGCCAATACTCGCTGAGATACCCAGACCCTCCCTAGCAACCGGGCCAATTTGGTTGCTAAGGAGACCTGACTGGAGTCACTCAGCACGCCCTGGATTCAAACTCGTGACAAAAATCGGCCTATATAAAAAAATCAGACCAAGCAAGAAATGCACGTTTGCAAGAGAAGTTATTCTCTGCTTTTGATGTCAAGCGCCGAAGAGACATATGCACAACCAATGCACACATCGGATCGCCATCGGTTTACTCTTGCGCCATTTATGACCTTCATAAGCTGTTTAAAGTGTTTGCACGACCACACATGCTGTCGGTTCCTTCAGCAAAATCAGTGTGAGAGCGTGCATGTAAACACACTCATTGATTAAGGTCATGGTCACACCAATACTGTAGTTTTCCGGTTGAACATGCATCAATTTGGCAATGTTTATGCGCCTCGTCCACATTTTAGATGCATTGAGTTTTGAAAATGCTCTCTGTGTGGACGAGGCCTCAGAAGTCTCAGAAGACGTGTCGTGAATTGATGCTGTTTTGTTTCAAACACTCAGTATTTGCTCGACTATCCAACAGCTGGTTAATGTATCTACAGACGAATGGCAATGCAAAGGAATAACATGCCTATGAATATTCACAGCTGAAGCTCTCATTAATTGAAACAAAACCTCATTTTATCCTTCAGAATAAACAACATAAAAATCTGTTTCTTCAAACTGACGGCATGTCCAGTTGATTTACACTGATTATTATCACCGTTAATATGTTGTGCATAATCAGCACAGCTGTAATATTAGTGTGTGTGTGGAGAAGCGGACAGATCATGAATCATAGCGGTTGATTTAAGAGTAATGATGCTGCAGAAGAGACTTTATTTACAGCCGCCGCACGCATCGTTATATGCTCACCGGGACGTTTCTCAGATATTGTATGAACGTTTTTGACTCCCACAGAATTGACGCATTATCAGAAAAAGGTATTTTTAAAGGAATATTCGGGGTTCAATGCAAGTGAAGTCAATCATACTGTTGGTTACCACAAATGTAATTTCGTTAATAAAAGCACAACTGTGTGTTCCAGTGAGACACTTACAATGCAAGTCAATGGGGGTCAATGCAAGTCAATGGGGGTCAATGCAAGTCAATGGGGGTCAATGTTTGGAGGGTTTAAATGTCAGAAATGTGACGCTTATTATTTTATAAAAGCACTTACATTAATTCCTGTGTGTTTTATTTGTGCTGTAAACTTGTTTATATGGTAGGTTGTTACGTCGTCATGGCAACGGAGTTGTAATATTGTCTCTATGTTCACACAGATGTGGTTAATAACTGATTTAATGACAGTAAAATCATGTTAACACACATATTGTTTATGTCTTGTGTTTATACTTGTGAAACAGTATTTTAATGTTTACAGATTAAACCCCATTGACTTGCATTGGAAGTGTCTCACTGGAACACACATTTAACGAAAACGATACATTTTTGCGGTAACATAAATTATGACACAAATGCTGTCGATTGAGCTTCACTTATTTACACATATTAACAACTTTAGAGACGTTCAAATATGTTTGAATCTTTATTGAATGCATCATTATTGAAGACATTATTATGCAATTATTCCACTATTATGTTTTACTGTTAAGGGATCTGAAATGTCTTTAACCTCGTGCGAACCCACGTAACACGTGTGCACGTTGTATTTTAGCTTCGCTATACGCAAGGCATAATTCGTTTAAACCGACTGATCTCAGTTCAGGAGACTCTGGGCTGTAAATAACGGATTACACTTTCGACGTTAGAGTCATGTGAGAAAACAACATGGCGCTGACCACAGCAGAGTTGGTCTTTGGGAGAAATGACAACAAAACTACATCTGTTAAGAAACCAAATTACGTTTTTACATTGAAACCTGTTTGAGTCAAAAGATTAGAGTCTCTAGTTTCATGCAATATGCCATTTTTTAAAAATTGAGCCATTTATCACGAATCGGCACGCTGTTAAACACAATGACCACATTCGTGGACTACAGGCTCATTTTCAGTTCAAATATCCGATATTTATTTACTGAATATTATCACATTGAGAATTAATGAGTTCATGCAAAAGCTGATAAATGTGTCTTTCAGAGGCTTTATATGGAGTTATGATCAAAATAAGAACAGTGCAGACAGACAGCACACTGGAGGTTAAGTCATGCACTAAATAGGGAGCAAGGGAGCATCCTATGGCTCTCCTATAACTGTTCTGAGACCAGTGCAGACAGACAGCACACTGGAGGTTAAGTCATGCACTAAATAGGGAGCAAGGGAGCATCCTATGGCTCTCCTATAACTGTTCTGAGACCAGTGCAGACAGACAGCACACTGGAGGTCAAGTCATGCACTAAATAGGGAGCAAGGGAGCATCCTGTAGCTCTCCTATAACTGTTCTGAGACCAGTGCAGACAGAATTCACACTGGAGGTTAAAAAGTTTAAAAGTACATTCTCTTGCTCTTGAGGAAAAACATTAAAGGTACAGTTAACTTGCTCTTTTTTTCCTTTAAAATGACGCCTGTTCTCACTCACACATGGATTCTTCTGTCAGAAAGAGGCCAATGTCTGTGAGCTGCCAGGTCAGTTGAAATTGTGAACTCACCCTCATGTGGTTGGAAAAGTGAACTTGCGCTTGGCGTCTGGGGATGCCAGCGACTCGGCTCAACGGCCGAGTTCCCTGTGAAATATGTGACATTATAAAGATGAGGGAGCTGGATAGAGATATTGGAATTCGGCCTGGTCAATTTCAGATATCTCTATCCCGAGATGAGAGTAAGACCGTCCTTGACAGTGATTTCTGTGACATTTCAGAGAGAGCGATGCTGTAACATGAAAGTACCTCGGCCAGACCGATATGCACAGGCCATTCGGCCAAACTCCATTTAGTTTAGAGAAAATGACAGTTATTCCCGGCAGACGGAGGCTTGACTTGGACTCGAGTTAGAGAAACTGACGGGAGTGTTTCCAGAAAAACTGATTTCAGAAGTGTGTTTAGCTCCAACTCAATAGAGCTATCAGAAACGTCCAAACCATTTTCCTATGCTCCGGCCCAAATTACATTCTCGGCTCCTGTGGGAAGCCATTAGTAAATATGATTTTTAACCTTTAAAAATGGGACAACATGCCCCAACCTTTGTCCTCAGAACACTCGGAACATTTTGATAAAAAAAAGAAAAATGGCTTCAGAATATATTTGACCATTCCCTTCAAAACCCCTTAAACTCTGTGGACCCAAAAGGGGGCTTTATATCACGAAAAATTTACGCTTAAAACGTTTAAGTCTGTGTATTCATAAGTCAGGCATATGAGGTATCATTTGAAAGCTTAGAATCTGCTCTTTTCAGAGATACCCATCACTTCTGCATTTTTGCTACTTAAAATAACGAAAACAGACTTCAAAACATTTGCGTAGAAAATTAGCGCCCCCTAGAGGTCATGCGGTAGAAATATTTATATAAAAATAAAAGTTCTTCACATAGCACATACATGGGAAAGTCATATATGAAATGAAAGCTCTCATTCTCTGGAATGTGACTGTGCTGTTTATTTTGTTGCACGAATACCAGTGTTCAAAAGATTTACAAAAGAATCACAAAGTAAAATATGATTTCTGTAAGTCATCAAGTACAAATGTCTCATTTATGCTCCGATAACTTCTGCTGTAAGCCCCAAATAGCTAAAAACTTTACATATGCTATTAACTTTGGAAGTTCTCTAAACAATTAGCCATTGTTGTCTTGTCTGTGAGCTTACTTGGCTGAATAATACAATGTTATATCTTATATGTCCAGAACAAAATATGTGGTCCAGTAGAAAAATCATGCAAACAAATCATCAGAAAATATGTTTTCGACTATTGATGATCAAACGTTATAAATCATCACAAAGGGGAGGATCTCATCTTTCTAATGACACCTAGATTGAGCTTGTAGTCCACTCAGAGTCCGAGATATTCAATGAAATATTGAGGGTGTTGCTTGAACTGAACATTAGACTGAATGTCTATGGAGGAGCACATCTGTGAGGGGTAAAATGTGTTAGAGCGCCCCCTATAGTTCACATCTGTGAGGGGTAAAATGTGTTAGAGTGCCCCCTACAGTTCACATCTGTGAGGGGTAAAATGTGTTAGAGTGCCCCCTACAGTTCACATCTGTGAGGGATATAATGTGTTAGAGTGCCCCCTACAGTTCACATCTGTGAGGGGTAAAATGTGTTAGAGCGCCCCCTACAGTTCACATCTGTGAGGGGTATAATGTGTTAGAGCCCCCTACAGTTCACATCTGTGAGGGGTATAATGTGTTAGAGCTCCCCTACAGTTCACATCTGTGAGGGGTATAATGTGTTAGAGCGCCACCTACAGTTCACATCTGTGAGGGGTAAAATGTGTTAGAGCGCCACCTATAGTTCACATCTGTGAGGGGTATAATGGGTTAGAGCCCCCTACAGTTCACATCTGTGAGGGGTATAATGTGTTAGAGCCCCCTACAGTTCACATCTGTGAGGGGTATAATGTGTTAGAGCCCCCTACAGTTCACATCTGTGAGGGGTATAATGTGTTAGAGCGCCCCTACAGTTCACATCTGTGAGGGGTAAAATGTGTTAGAGCGCCCCTACAGTTCACATCTGTGAGGGGTATAATGTGTTAGAGCCCCCTACAGTTCACATCTGTGAGGGGTATAATGTGTTAGAGCCCCCTACAGTTCACATCTGTGAGGGGTATAATGTGTTAGAGCACCCCTACAGTTCACATCTGAGAGGGGTATAATGTGTTAGAGCCCACCTACAGTTCACATCTGTGAGGGGTAAAATGTGTTAGAGCCCCCTACAGTTCACATCTGTGAGGGGTATAATGTGTTAGAGCGCCCCCCTACAGTTCACATCTGTGAGGGGTATGATGCGTTAGAGCGCCCCCTACAGTTCACATCTGTGAGGGGTAAAATGTGTTAGAGCGCCCCCTACAGTTCACATCTGTAAGGGGTAAAATGTGTTAGAGCGCCCCCTACAGTTCACATCTGTGTATTGTGATGGAATGTGATCAAGGTAAAAAATCGTATTAATAGTGCTTTCTAGTGGAAGACTTTTCAAAGTGAAGTAGAGTGAACAGAACCAGAATTACATGTTTACTTTGGAGGATAGAAAAAACACACATTTGTGCACTTATCTCATTGCAACTGAGATATAGCCATTGTGACAACATCCCCGTGTGACAACTAGCCCCAGTCTCCCCTATGTAAAAGTAGGATGGTATATATCAAAGAACCGAGGCATTACCATCTGGTGCTAGCGCTGTACAGTAAGAGTATACCTCAGTATATCTCCGCCCTCACTAGTGATATCTGATCATACGGTACACATGTGTGTTGTTCATGAGGTGCATATTGTGTCTGCCAGCGGCTAAACAGGATATCTTTATACTCTAGTCTGTCTTCCCCTGGGCTGTATAGTGGATGCCAATCACAAACTCCACCAACCAAAACCTCAGTGTCGCTCATGCCATCAGGGGCCATTCAGGACACTGGACTCTTAATGGCTTTCTTATCTCTATAGTCCAGTGAAGAATCACTTTTCATCTGTCATGTGCTTGTTTCCTCCTGGAGACTATAACCAGTGGCGCTCAGCATCGATATGGTTTCTGGGTTTTTAATGACAATACAAACATCACGTGTATAAGAGGAAACAGAGATGGAGCAAATGCCCAGCCAACACAGAATGTTCCCCTAACCATGACTGGCATTGAACTATATGTAGAAATGAAGATTAGAGTGTGTGAAATTTGAAGGCATTAGATAAACTTTATGAAATCATTTAAAAAATGTAATTAATAATATACTTTTGACACAGTCGAGGTTAAGTGTAGCTTTATAAGCATATACACAAATCTTATAGCCTATTTGGAGTGGTGGTGGCGTAGTGGCTAAAGCACAGGGCTGTTAATCAGAAGGTCGCAGGTTCTAACCCCATGGCCACCACCATTGTGTCCTTGAGCAAGACACTTAACTCCAGGTTGTTCCGGGGGGATTGTCCCTGTAATAATTGCACTGTAAGTCGCTTTGGATAAAAGCGTCTGCCAAATGCATAAATGTAAATGTAAATGTAAATTTAAGAATAATTGAATGTTTATTCTATGTTTAATCCCTGTCTGTTAATGATCTGATTTTAAATTCACTAGATTATTGGGAATAATTTACTTAAATATCTGCATATTGTCGT
>NC_068302.1:41597291-41602291 GCF_025860055.1 Xyrauchen texanus
AGACAGACAGACAGACAAACAGATAAAGACAAATGTCTATCTATCTATCTGTCTGTCTGTCTGTCTGTCTGTCCATATATCTATCTGTCTGTCCGTCCGTCCGTCTGTCTATTTATCCATTTGTCTTTATCTGTCTGTCCGTCCGTTGTCACAGATAGATAGATAGACACAGAGAGACAGACAGATAGATAGATAGATAGATAGATAGATAGATAGATAGATAGATAGATAGATAGATAGATAGATAGACAGATGGACACAGAGAGACAGACAGACAGATAGATAGACACAGAGAGACAGACAGACAGATAGATAGACACAGAGAGACAGACAGACAGACAGATAGATAGATAGACACAGATAGACAGACAGACAGAGAGATAGATAGATAGATAGATAGATAGATAGATAGACACAGAGAGACAGACAGACAGATAGATAGATAGATAGATAGATAGACACAGAGAGACAGACAGACAGATAGGTAGATAGATAGATAGATAGATAGATAGATAGATAGATAGATAGATAGATAGATAGATAGATAGACACAGAGAGACAGACAGACAGACAGACAGATAGATAGACACAGAGAGACAGACAGACAGAGAGATAGATAGATAGACACAGAGAGACAGACAGACAGATAGATAGACACAGAGAGACAGACAGACAGAGAGATAGATAGATAGACACAGAGAGACAGACAGACAGACAGATAGATAGACACAGACAGACAGACAGATGGATAGATAGACACAGACAGACAGACAGACAGACAGACAGATAGATAGACACAGACAGACAGACAGACAGACAGATAGATAGACACAGACAGACAGACAGACAGACAGACAGACAGACAGACAGATAGATAGATAGATAGATAGATAGATAGATAGATAGATAGACAGATAGATAGATAGACAGATAGATAGATAGATAGATAGATAGATAGATAGATAGATAGATAGATAGATAGATAGACATATAGATAGACATATAGATAGATAGATAGATAGATAGATAGATAGATAGATAGATAGACACAGACAGACAGACAGACAGATAGATAGACACAGACAGACAGACAGACAGACAGACAGATAGATAGATAGATAGACACAGAGAGACAGACAGATAGATCACATAGATTATCATATTTTGGGAAGGGAATCAGAAGGAATTTGTAGTTTCAGTTTCTGGCTCCTCATAAGATTTCCAGTTCCATAAAAAATCAAATAAAAAATTCAGTATTTATTGGAGTTACCCAGTAGACTTTTACCAACTGATCATTTCTGAATTTAATAGAATAGATTTTATTTGCAAAAGTATTTTCTGGTTGGTCACAAAACGTCCTATCGTTTAAACTCATCGTCCTGTCGAAACTATTCTGATGTCATATTTGAAATGACAGAAACAATCCTCCAGATCAGTGGTACAAACTCACTTCATGGAGTTTAGAATGTTCTCCTGATTCCAGAATTCTAATAGAATTTACTTGAACAATATCAGGTAGCAACTGAGAAGAGTAAAACGATAATCAGCATCATCTGACAAACACGTGTTCCTGTGTTTCCCAGAGGAAGTGGCTCTTTCTTTGCCAGTGGCACAAACGTTTGGACCACCAACAGTCACACGTACATCGTTAGCAGAACCAACTCGCCACTCGGTGACCTTTACTGTCTGAGGTCAAGTCAAGGCATTTTATTAGTAGAGCTCTTTTCACAACACACGTCATCTCAGAGCAGCTTTACAGGAAATCATGAATTTACAGAAATAATATTTTCTGTAACATCTATAATATATATATATATATAGTTCCTATAATGCCTCTATAACACACTGTGTACACAAAATAGTGTCACTGAGGACCTTCAGGACCATTAAAACTGCAATATTTGATCCCAGTGCCATTAAAGCTTCAAATCATGAATTCTATGATATTCTACTTTCATTCCAGAACACTTGCTTCAAGATTGCAATTTAAATACTTTCCACCAGATGGCGCCATTTTCCTCATGTTTAGTCTATGGAGCAAATACAAGCTTTTCCCCTATTCTCTGTTTACTGTATTATAGAGACCTGCAGGACAACTGATGCAGATACAATTGTTTTTGTGTGTGTGTGAGAGTGTGTGTGTTTGTGTGTGTGAGAGAGATTGTATACGTGTGTGTGTATGTGTGTGTGTATATGTGTGTGTGTGTGTGTGTATATATATGTGTGTGTGTGAGTGTGTATATGTGTGTGAGAGTGAGTGTGTATATATATGTGTGTGTGTGTGTGTGTGTATATGTGTGTGTGTGTATGTGTGTGTGTGTGTGTATATGTGTGTGTGTGTGTGTGAGTGTGTGTGTGTATATATGTGTGTGTATATGTGTGTGTGTGTGTATGTGTGTGTGTGTGTGTGTATATATGTTTGTGTGTGTGAGTGTGTATATGTGTGTGAGAGTGAGTGTATATGTGTGTGTGTGTATATATGTGTATGTGTGTATATGTGTGTGTGTGTGTGTGTGTGCCTGTGTGTGTGTATGTGTGTGTGTGTATATATGTGTATGTGTGTGTTTCTGTGTGTGTGAGTGTGTGTGTATGTGTGTGTGTATATATGTGTGTGTGTGAGTGAGTGAGTGTGTGTGTGTGTGTGTGTGTGTGTATGTATGTGTGTATATATGTGTGTGTGTGAGTGAGTGAGTGTGTGTGTGTGTGTGTGTATGTATGTGTGTATATATGTGTGTGTGAGTGAGTGTGTGAGTGTGTGTGTGTGTGTGTATATGTGTGAGTGTGTGTTTGTGTGTATATGTGTGTGTGTGTGTGTATATATGTGTGTGTGAGTGAGTGTGTGTATATGTGTGTGTGTGTGAGTGAGTGTGTGTATATGTGTGTGAGTGTGGATAGCCTGGCAGTGCCGTTGGGGTGGATAATAGTGGCAAGGTCTCTACTACAGCACATCCCTCCTCCTACCTGGATTTCGGCTCCAGTGTAAAGGCGTTAATGGAAAGGAGGAGGCAAGAACCAGCTTGACAATATAAATAATATTTTAATTATGAACTTAACAAAAGACAAACACACAAAAGTGTCAGGACAGCTGTCTGTAAATCTCTCTCTGTCGCACTGCCATCTCCAGTCGGTCTTTATCTCTCTCTGAGGCTTGATTAGCCTGATTAGGGGCCGGATGTGCGGAATCACGACCCGCCCCGCCTCCGCCCTGCCACAAAAACAAACTATACTTTGTCGCTGACGATGTCAGACTGATGGTCTCTCCCTGTCTAAGTGTGTTGTCCTTGTCCAGAATAAGGCCACATCTACACATTTATTTTGAAAATGTTTTCAATTCACTGTTTACTTCTCTAATCCACACTAGCATGAACACGTGGCGTCTGCAAAACACTTCTCATTACAGCATTCTTTGGAAAGCTTTGACACAAGGAAACACAACTGTGGATGTGGCCTATATATAGTCTGTGAGATGAACTCGTTAGTTAACAAGTATGAGTGTTTTTACAATTCCACATCAATCTCAGACCTGTCCACACGCTCTTAAAAAGATCAAAATAACAGGTCTTTGTGTTGTTTGCTCTGATTTGACGCTCTGTATATTTGCTCTGTGTTTCAGGTCTCAACACACAGTAGAGGGAACAAACCGTAATGAGCAAGCTGTTTAACAACCTGTCAACAGATCTGAATTCAGTGATGGCAGCAGACATGACCTCGTGACCTGACAGACAGATTGTGAACCAGGAGCCAGTGAGTACTTCGCTTCCATAACTCTAAACGCCTGCAGCTGCTGCTATCTCGCCTTTCAATTCCCCCTCAGTAGTCGATTCAGACAGCAGCAGATGGTGATTTGAAGAGCTGAATTAGACCCGCCTGCCCAAATATTGTACTTTTATTTAGACAAGGTCATAAAGTGCTGTTTTAAACATCTCAGCATTTGTAAACATGCGTCACGGATGAGCCGCCTGTTTTCTGATGTTTTTTCACATTAGCGATTGGACTCGGAGGACGCGATTCGCGCTCTTAATTGTTCAGATGTGTTTGTTTTTATCGAGCTTCCAACATTTACTTTAGCGAATCGCTTTTGACTTTATTTGACTGATCACAACACAGTTGTGGGTACAAACAAGACAACAAACAGACATGTGTTTACTAACAGCTCCTTGTGTACATAAACAGGCGTACGCCATGAAGAAGAAACGTGTTTTTGTAACGAGGTGATCCTGATAAACATTTTCAATCATAGAAATGTGTGTTTAGCTAACTTCCTACAGCCGTGGCCAAAAGTATTGGCGGTGACATTAATGTTGTGTTTTGCAAAGTTTGCTGCTTCAGTATTTGTAGATTATTGGTTCACATGTTTCTATGGTATACTGGAAATCAATGATAAGCATTTAATGAGTTTTAAAGGCTTTTATTGGCAAAAACATTCAATTTATGAATACCTCTGCCATGCTGGATATCAGCTTCTGTGCCAAATCCTGACTGATGGCGATCCATACTTGTCTTATTAGTGCTCAGAGTTGATCACAGTTTATGGGCTTCTGTTTGTCCACTCGCCTTTTGAGGATTGATCACAGGTTCTCTATGGGATTAAGATCCGGGGAGTCGCCTGGCCACGGATACAAAACTTCACTGTAATGATCTCCGAGGCACTTCATTATCACTCTTGCCTTGTGACATGGTGCTCCATCATGCTGGAAAATGCACGGACCATCACCAAATTGATGCTGGATTGTTGGGAGAAGTTTTGATACCATTCTTTATTCATGGCAGTGTTTTTGTGCAGGATTGTGAGCGAGCCCACTCCCTGCGATGAAATCAACCCCACACATGGATGGTCTCAGGATGCTTCACTGTTGGCACAGGACTCATGGTAGCGTTCACCTTTTCTTCTCCGGGCTATCGATTTTCCAGATGTCCCAAACAGTCGGAAGGGGAAATAACTTTGCACCAGTCTTCTGCTGTCCAATCCTTGTACTTCCTGCAGAATTTCAGTCAGTCCT
>NC_068302.1:41609791-41612291 GCF_025860055.1 Xyrauchen texanus
CTCTATTTATACAGCAGCATACTCTATTTATACAGCAGCATACTCTATTTATACAGCAGCATACTCTATACAGCAGCATACTCTATTTATACAGCAGTGTACTCTATTTATACAGCAGTATACTCTATTTATACAGCAGCATACTCTATTTATACAGCAGCATACTCTATTTATACAGCAGCATACTCTATTTATACAGCAGTGTACTCTATTTATACAGCAGCATACTCTATACAGCAGCATACTCTATTTATACAGCAGTGTACTCTATTTATACAGCAGTATACTCTATTTATACAGCAGCATACTCTATTTATACAGCAGCATACTCTATTTATACAGCAGTGTACTCTATTTATACAGCAGTATACTCTATTTATACAGCAGCATACTCTATTTATACAGCAGTGTACTCTATTTATACAGCAGCATACTCTATTTATACAGCAGCATACTCTATTTATACAGCAGTGTACTCTATTTATACAGCAGTGTACTCTATTTATACAGCAGCATACTCTATTTATACAGCAGTGTACTCTATTTATACAGCAGCATACTCTATTTATACAGCAGCATACTCTATTTATACAGCAGTGTACTCTATTTATACAGCAGTGTACTCTATTTATACAGCAGCATACTCTATTTATACAGCAGCATACTCTATTTATACAGCAGTATACTCTATTTATACAGCAGTGTACTCTATTTATACAGCAGTGTACTCTATTTATACAGCAGTATACTCTATTTATACAGCAGCATACTCTATTTATACAGCAGCATACTCTATTTATACAGCAGTGTACTCTATTTATACAGCAGCATACTCTATTTATACAGCAGTATACTCTATTTATACAGCAGTGTACTCTATTTATACAGCAGTATACTCTATTTATACAGCAGTATACTCTATTTATACAGCAGTATACTCTATTTATACAGCAGTATACTCTATTTATACAGCAGTATACTCTATTTATACAGCAGCATACTCTATTTATACAGCAGTATACTCTATTTATACAGCAGTGTACTCTATTTATACAGCAGTATACTCTATTTATACAGCAGCATACTCTATTTATACAGCAGTATACTCTATTTATACAGCAGTGTACTCTATTTATACAGCAGTATACTCTATTTATACAGCAGTATACTCTATTTATACAGCAGTATACTCTATTTATACAGCAGTGTACTCTATTTATACAGCAGTATACTCTATTTATACAGCAGTATACTCTATTTATACAGCAGTATACTCTATTTATACAGCAGTATACTCTATTTATACAGCAGTATACTCTATTTATACAGCAGCATACTCTATTTATACAGCAGTATACTCTATTTATACAGCAGTGTACTCTATTTATACAGCAGTATACTCTATTTATACAGCAGCATACTCTATTTATACAGCAGTATACTCTATTTATACAGCAGTGTACTCTATTTATACAGCAGTGTACTCTATTTATACAGCAGTATACTCTATTTATACAGCAGCATACTCTATTTATACAGCAGTATACTCTATTTATACAGCAGTGTACTCTATTTATACAGCAGTATACTCTATTTATACAGCAGTATACTCTATTTATACAGCAGTATACTCTATTTATACAGCAGCATACTCTATTTATACAGCAGTATACTCTATTTATACAGCAGTATACTCTATTTATACAGCAGTGTACTCTATTTATACAGCAGCATACTCTATTTATACAGCAGCATACTCTATTTATACAGCAGTGTACTCTATTTATACAGCAGTGTACTCTATTTATACAGCAGCATACTCTATTTATACAGCAGCATACTCTATTTATACAGCAGTATACTCTATTTATACAGCAGTGTACTCTATTCATACAGCAGCATACTCTATTTATACAGCAGCGTACTCTATTTATACAGCAGTATACTCTATTTATACAGCAGCATACTCTATTTATACAGCAGTGTACTCTATTTATACAGCAGTGTACTCTATTTATACAGCAGCATACTCTATTTATACAGCAGTATACTCTATTTATACAGCAGTATACTCTATTTATACAGCAGTGTACTCTATTTATACAGCAGTATACTCTATTTATACAGCAGCATACTCTATTTATACAGCAGTGTACTCTATTTATACAGCAGTATACTCTATTTATACAGCAGTGTACTCTATTTATACAGCAGTGTACTCTATTTATACAGCAGTATACTCTATTTATACAGCAGTATACTCTATTTATACAGCAGTGTACTCTATTTATACAGCAGTATACTCTATTTATACAGCAGCGTACTCTATTTATACAGCAGTATACTCTATTTATACAGCAGCGTACTCTATTTATACAGCAGTGTACTCTATTTATACAGCAGTATACTCTATTTATACAGCAGTGTACTCTATTTATACAGCAGTGTACTCTATTTATACAGCAGTGTACTCTATTTATACAGCAGTATACTCTATTTA
>NC_068302.1:41614791-41687291 GCF_025860055.1 Xyrauchen texanus
CAAAATAAAGCATCCACAATGGAATAGTTCACCCAAAATGAATCATTTACTCAACCTCATTTTTCCTTAGTATCTAAAAATATACTGTCATTCTATGTCAAATACTTCAGTTGAATCAATTCATTAACAAATTCTCATCTGAATGCCCTGTTGAAACAACAACAATGACAAAACATGTTAAACCAGCCTAAGCTGGTTTGCCGGTCTTAGCTGGTCTCTCAGCCTTAACAGGCTGGTTTCAATTTCACTTTTCAGCTTGAGGCCAGCTGGCCTCCCAGTTACACCAGTTGACCAATTTGACCTGGCTGTAGACCAGGGTAAACCAGCTAAAACTGTCATAAACCAGCTGAGACCAGCAAGCCATCTTATCCTGTTTTAATTTGAATTACATTTTTCCAGCAGGGTAGTTACATTGAACAGAACGTCAACTATTAACAACAGAATATAATATAACGTATTGACTATATCAGATGTTACAAATACAAAACAGAGAATTTAATAACAAGGCCAAAATACAAAATCCACGCATGTGGCGCGGGGTCACACAAGGTTAAAGTTCAGAGGCATTTCTTGTCAGTTTTTGTGACATTTAATTTCTGTCCCTGTTTGGAAGCAAAATTACACTTTAGAGAAATTGGAACAGCCAATGTGGTGGATGTAGAACAGGAAGTCCCGCCTTACAGGTAAAAGAGCCAATCACCTTTAAGATACAGACGCACCTGTCAGTCAAGCAAATCATTTTTAAGCGTGATCTGAGGTCAAGAAGCATTAATACATAATGTCATCATTCTCAGATTTTACTGCTGATTTGAAATATGTTCATAGCTCGTAATCTTGACCCGCCGTTTCGGAGTTTTCGCTCTTTCCCCGTTCAAGTAGACGGGAGCTGCACATGCTTTACTTACTTAGAAATATTTGCCATTTATTGCACTCATTGTAGAAATTGCTTCTGGAAAGTTCCGTTTCTAGGACCAACGTGTCATTTCCTCCTATAGAAAGTTTGGAAGTCTAAATGAGGTCACAGTCGTGTCGTGGGCTGCAGTTGTCCGGGCTCTCTTGTGATCTTTTGGATTTGTGGAGGAAGTGTCGGGAATGTTCACCATTAAGCTCCAGCGAGTCAGAGGTGTCGCGTCCCCTCACCTTTCCTCCATTAATCATGGAGCTCATTGAAGCCCACACAGATGTTCCTCAGCGGACAGGAGCCTCACCTCATCCTCTCTGTATTCTAGACATGTTGGATCAGACATCTGAGATCCGCTTTCAGAGTCAGAGGAACAGAGCTCTAATGAAGGAGCCGAGACCCGTCCCGATGTGTTCCTCCGAGTAGAACACTGGTTCTCAATTGGTTTTGCTTCAGGACTGAGAGTTCACAACGGACATCACGTGGTGATCCAACACAGAACCAAACATTTATTGTACAAAAGAAAAACAACAATAATAATAACTAGATAGGTACATTTCCTGAAGAAAACTCGTTACATAGCATTTTGTAACTTGTTGCTAAGCACTAAAATAATGGTCATAGAATGTTGCTAGCATGTGTTTTTCATGATGGTAGTATGTAGGTGTTATGTTTGTGTTAGCATGATGCTAACATGTTTTAGTACATTGCTAGGTGATGCTAGCATGTGTTAGCAGGATACTAGCACGTATTTTGCATGTTTTAGCACTTCGCTAGGTGATGCTAGCATGGGTTAGCACATTTTTAGCTTGTTTTAACCCTTCGCTAGTTGATGCTATCATGTGTTAGCCTGATGCTAACACGTTTTTATCATGTTTTAACACTTCGCTAGGCGATGCTACCATGTGTTAGATGATGTTACCACGTTTTTAGCATGTTTTAGCACTTCACTAGGTGATACCAGCATGTGTTAGCACGTTTTTAGCTTGTTTTAACCCTTCGCTAGTTGATGCTAACATGTGTTAGCCTGATGCTAACACATTTTTAGCATGTTTTAGCACTTTGCTAGGCGATGCTAGCATGTGTTAGCATGTTGCTATCACATTTTAGCACTTTGCAAGGCGATGCTAACATGTGTTAGCATGATGCTAACAAGTTTTTAGCATTTTTAGGGTGTGGCTATGAAGATTTTAGGTCATTAATTATTGGCTGCTTGATAATATAAATCCTCTGAGGGAGAGAGAGAGGGAGAGACGCAGGGCTGACAGGCCCTTTGGTGTCTGTGTGTGTGAAAACGTCGGTTGGGATTTAAATTTCTGAACATTCTGCAATGTTAAGTCAATGGGACTTTTTTGACCGCTTTTTCGTCCGCTGTGCGAACATCGTACACCCGATCGCTTAGAAAAGATATAACACACCTCTCCTCAATGAGCCGCGCGATTTGACGCCTCACTCAGGGGTCTGCGGGAGGAGTAGCGCGCCAAACCTTGTGTGGAATAATAATAATAAAAGTCTTTTGTGGGCTTAAGTAGTTTGGAATAATCCTGTATGATTATTTATTTAAAAACATAAGCAGTGAAACAATTGTGATATAACCATCTGACCATATTTATAATGTATATACAGTATACATATTATAATAAGGTTTTATTCATTAACATAAATTAACCGCTTTAGTTAATACTAACTAACAGTAGTTTTACAGCACTTCATTACATTTTAAAATATACTATTACTTTAAGTACATTTAAAGTATATGTTGATATTAGTTAATGCATTATAAACATAAATTAACAATGAACAATTGGGTTTTTTATGAATTAAAATTGATACATTATACTTATATACACAGAGACTTTAAGGCATTAAGCATAAAATTTTACGAGATATTTCGCCGAGAGTTTCAGACCACCTTATTTGTCAATGACACTCATGCACATATGCACATATAGGCTGAATAGGAAACGGACAATTTTATAAATGCACAAACAATAGCAGAAATGTGATTTAGCATTAACGTGTGAAACAAACACGAAGACGAATATTTTATTCGTTTCAGCCATATTACCGAGTGACGTGTGGATGCGTGCAAAAATACTGTAGAGTTTGATTGACGTCATCAAGCTATGGGAAGAGTTTTCTCCTCCCTTTTAAACACTGACAAGTCTATTTATTTTGCTATCCTAACTATGAACGATATGGTGAGTTGTGTTTATTATTGTGTTTATTATTTACTTTCCTGCTAACCTGAGACACACCAATTAATAACCACTGGAAGAACAGTCTCAAATAACGTCCCGTCAACAACAGCACATGGGACACGAACCCCAGCTGCACTTCATTATTTGTGGTCCTCTTCCCAAATTTAGATCCGTGTGTTTTCCATCCTGCAGAGCAGCTCGATTCTAAAAGCAGCACATATTTGTGGCTCAGTATTCTCCGTGCACTTCTTAAGTACTTCCTGTGCCGTCTTTCACTTCACAATTGGACACAGATCCCACAGATGGGGAAAATCCATTGTATTAAGTAGGTGTCAGGAAACATTTTCCCAGTTGAATCCTGAAAAGGCTTGTTATTTTCTGGATTATACGGTATTAGTAATGAGCGTTTGTAATCTGATCTACTATGTGCGTCCACTAAGAGCTACTTTAATGTATTTGGACGCTACTTACACTGCCAGTTAAACGTTTGGACACACTTTACTGAATGAATCACAGAACTGTCTAAATGTGAATTTAGTTAAACGTTCATGTATTTAAGCATCTTGTTATTTATAGTTCTCTAACAATCTATTCTGCACTTTTTTATTTTTATTTTCTCCCCAATTTGGAACACCCAATTCCCAATGCGCTGTAAGTCCTCGTGGTGGCGTAACGACTCAATCTCAGTTGCCTCCGCGTCTGAGACCGTCAATCCGTGCATCTTATCACGTGACTCATTGAGCACGTTACCGTGGAGACGTAGCACGTGTGGAGGCTTCACACTATTCTCCGCGGCATCCACGCACAACTCACCACACGCCCCACCGAGAGGGAGAACCACAATATAGCGACCACGAGGAGGTTACCCCATGTGACTCTACCCTCCCTAGCAACCGGGCCAATTTGGTTGCTAAGGAGACCTGACTGGAGTCACTCAGCACGTCCTGGATTCAAACTCGCGACTCCAGGTGTGATAGTCAGCGCCAATACTCGCTGAGATACCCAGACCACTTATATTTCTACCCTTTAAATGTCTTAATGTAAGAGAAATGGAGTGAAATATATTTTTTAATCATATGCTAAACGGAAACACACTCATTTTCTTTATCAGTATTTTTGTCTTGTTTTCCAGTATAAATAATCTTATCATTAAATCAAGATACATTTCATTGAGAAGCAGAATTGTGTTATATATTAACTTGTTTTCAAAGAATATATCTTGAATTAAATGTTTGGTTTTTAAGTACCATATTTGACCACAGATTTCCATTGGATAAACTGAGGGGGCGCTGTGGAGTTCAGACTCTCTGCACCACATCCTCGTATATCTACATCAAACACTGTTTAACAGAGATTTCATCTACTTTACCACATAGAAATAGGATAAAAACTTATACCAGGCCTGATTTTATACACATATGCCAGAATATTGAATACATCTATGGGCAAACAAATTACCTTATTGCCAATTTATAGTCTGGATTTATGTTTACAATGGATGAATATTTTTAGGAGGGGCCCTAACCTTATGTGTTAATGTGGAAAAAAATGGCATACATAGACATGACAGTTGTGAAAGCTACATGATGAGGGAAACCATCTAAAACACTTTGAAACCAGCAGACTTTGACTTCTGAGGCATCGGTATGATATCCATTAATGATGCACGATTGATTTCATTAAGATTTAAATCACAATATGGCTTTGTACAATTGCTAAAAAAGCTTGTTTCTGCATTAAGTGCTTCAGTCAGTGCTGTGTGAGCAAGCGGCGCCCTCTAGCGGTCTGGAAGGTATTATCTATTATCCGTTATACCACTAATAATACAAATTTAAAGGGGGTTTTGTTCCTTTGGATTAAACTTTTATTTTTCCACAATGTGCTTGAAATTTCCGTGGAATTGCCCAACATGTGCATAGTATGAATCTGTAATGTGCTATCATATACAGTACATACATGTAACATTTAATTCTGCTTTGAACTGCAAAAACAGAAGCGCATAAATGTTTCATATCAATCATGTTGTCATATTTAGTTAGTTTATAATTATATCTTCTGTTTATCTTTCATTGTGGCTCTCTTCACAATTTGGCCTGTCATGTGTTCAACAGATCTAATGTTCAAAGTAAATTATTGATTGTTAGAACAGTAACATGCTTTTGTACCTCTTTCCGAAGTATTCCGGTATTGGCCTATGCTTGTTAAAATCGGAATAGTTATCATCTCTAACAAAAAGTAGAACAACAAACTAAATATATTATCTGGATGTTTTAATGTCTTCCGCAATCTTGCCTCTCAAGTAAATGTTTTTACCTTGAAAACAAGAAAAATGTTTTTTTAGTTCAATGTCAGTTCATACAGGATGTTACAGTGGGACACAGAAGGGACTGTTGTACCTCTGTGGTGTGTTTGGAGGTCATCTGATGACTCTATTGTTCTGATTGAACCTTTGTTTGGAGAGATGCTGGAATTTCTGAGGAAACGGTCCCACTGCTTTGGCGCTGTTGCCTGGATACCTCGTCCACCTGGAGCAGCATATGGCCGCAGCGTGTTGTGCATAATGTGAAACGCGCAGAATGCCAAACAGCCCGTGTGGTGATGTAATGTGTCTTAGAAGAGTTTGGCAAGGTGAGATTCTGACCATTTGTGTTATGCATGTGATGCATTTAAGTGTAAAAATAGCCCTGAAGGTGTTTGTTTTTGTCAAACTTTATTGTCTCATGTCGATGTGTCGAACTCCACCTGTGGTTTCTCTGCTGGGACACTTGTGTGAACTTGAGGGGAAACAAATTAATACATCCACTAAAAATCCCCACAAGACCAGTTGCTCAAAATAGCGAAAATGACTCAGAAGTTAGTGAAGTTAGTTCTGAGAAAAGCTCCAGCAGTATTTGAGACACACAGATCACACTTGCACACTTTAAGTGAGACTTACGCTTCAAAACACTTTTTTTCAACACTATATAAATTATCTATATTGTAACGAGAAACAATAAACATCTGGAGAGTCCAACTATGTTTGCCTCAATTCAACCTCATTGCATAAATGCCACCTGCATGCCAACTGCAAACCCTGGCAGACAGTGTGCCCTGTGGCAGGCGACTCGTGTGAAAGGGGTGTCAAGGAGGTGAGAATTCCCAACGTCCCTCCTGCCAAGACTTCCATCCATCTGCTCATTCAACAACTCCAGCAGGCAGGGTGCGTGTTGCCCGCTCTCAGGGTCACGACCCCATATGGCAGCTCTGATGCGGCTGACACCTGCTCCTCGTGTCCAATCCCGCAGTCAAAAAGCGTCACTCTTGCGAAAAAAACAATCATGTGCTTCAGTTCAGGGCAACTTTGAAAAGTCCTCCTGATGACAAAACAATATTTCAAAAGAAATGCAATATTAGGGAATTTAGCTCTTTGGATTTTCGGGCCCACTGACCACTTTCTACTCTGGGTCCCATATTATTTCAACATGTAACAACAATTTCGTTTTTCATACATTATCATTATTAATTAATATAAACATAAGCATGAGGTATATTCAATAAGAGACACTTAAAACAAATTTAAGTTGAAATAGTTTATTAGCCTCTTAAATCCGTATCGGCCCAGTTGCGCCCTAAGATGGGGCACTATAAACCAATATATATATATTATGGTATTACTCAACATCCAGTTGGTTGATCTGCACAAAATAGGTGTCGTTTTAAAGCGTAGACTCTCATCTTTACAATGAATATAGATGATCTGACTAATTCTCAAATACTGCTTTTAAATTAGCTGACAAAGTAGATCTGTTCCATTTTCATAATTCGCAAATTTGCGATCACAACAATCAGAATCACAACAATCAGAATCAGAACCAGTAAAAAGACCAAAAAGTTCACGTAGCCATGTGTTGTATATCTTTGGAAAGGTCTTAATCGGTAGAATACAACAAGCAAATGTGTTTCACTCAGAGACCAAACTACAGTGAGTATTAGTGTGTGAAATCCTCTTGGAATATAAACAGATCAATAAAATTGGTCACATTTCTGTTGATAACTTCATGGAAAATAAACATTATATAGAAAATGGCATATCACAACTTACAGCAGCTGACTCCGAATCAAACAAGCCCAAACTCGACGTAATACGATGAGGAGATCCTGAAATATTTCTCGAAGAGTGTCATAACAAGCTAATGGCTAATCGCTAATGGTATCTCTACAGCCACAGTTTCTCTGGGATCGATTCACTGAAACACAATCCTTCACATCATAGATGTGTCAGATTGTGGTCATTGGCGGTCTAGAGAGTGTTAGGATCCATATTTGGAAGGAGGCATTATCTCACATTGGGTAAACAGACCCAGACCGCACGTACGTGGACTTAATTGATATAAGTATTTTTGAGTTTTTTGCATTCAAAGTTTTCAATTCTGCTTTAATGTTCAATAAAACTTGCTTGGAGATGTTTCTGGACACTTTGATATATAAAAGTCCACTTTGGGAACCATGGTTCCACATGTTATAACTTTTGATTGCTTTTTACTATCAACAAAACGTCATTCTAGGGTGAATGAGGGGCGTAAACGTTGCAAAATTAATGGAAAACGTATTAATGTGGATGTGGACTTGGCCAGACTTTGAAGCCAGTGTACTTGCCTTTTTTAAGCATAGTTATTCCCTAATCTGTAATAAGTAGAATTAACCACTGGTTAGACTACGGATGACTCATCAGGGTAAGTCAGAGTACCTTTAGTTTATATAAAACTATCTATAGTCGGCAGTTAGTTATGAAAAACTGTCACGTAAACAAATAGAATTCTTCTTCCCCTTAGAGATGTTTTAATGTATGAACATTGACGGTGAAAATCCCGCTAAGTGCAAAAAGTTTCACTCTCTCCGTCTCCAGACTTTCCCCTCATTTGTCCCAGACAGGCATCTTCAATCAAAGCACTCTAATTTAAGTCTTGGCCTCTGCGGTTAGACGAGGGCATAAAAAATAGACACACAAACAAACAAACACGTCTTGGTCCCTGACAACAATGATTCATTCCTTGAGCACTTGTGTGACCCGCCGTAAGTTCATTTGAAGAGTGATGTGCGCATCAGAATGCAGAGAACACGACACGAGCGCTCAACTTTGACTCATCTGGATTCGTCCTCGCTAAATGAGCTGGAAAGCTCTCCATTCAGTTCTGTCATGGATCAGTCAAGGACTTGATGCTTCATCTATTTCAGCTGAAGGATGAACTCATGATAGGCTAAATGAGATACTCAAACCCGGTTTATTTCATATCAGGTATCAATTCAAAGTCAGACAAAGGAGTTTGGTTACCTGAGCGCCGATGACAGCTGAATTTTCAGACTGATCTAACACTGTGAATCGTTTGGTTGGTGGGAGTCCACATGAAAAGGTGGTCTGAGCTTCATGCAGTAGACAGACTCATCTGTGTTCACTTCATTAAGACAGTCCATTCGAGATGATGTTCACTATTGAAACCCACAAAAAAGAGCATATATCTCCCCAGAATCAAAATATAGAAATCAATCCTATAAATCCCATTTATCCCACATTCAGCACCTTATAAGGAGTAAATATGCCTCTCATTACATACGCATCTGTGTGGGGCCAATGAGGCGTGCTTTCACGTGAACCACAGCAGCGTGCTACAGAGATAAGACCGCCAAAGCTCTGGGACAGCACAGAGCGAAACGTGCGTGATCCACTCAGGCTTCATTCGATGTCGCCCCGGCCGACAGAGCCCATAAAATGTATGTGCCCCATTTGAATAATTATTTCCAGTGTTCAAGCCAAATCTATGACCTTGACCTCCGGTAAATAACCGGTATCTGGTATAGATGCATATTAACTCAATCAGGGTGAATCTACAAGATTTCATTTTTATTATTAATAATTATTCTGTCATTATTTACTTGATCCAAACCCAAATGACTCTCATCCATGATTGGAAAAAAGATGAATTTGTATTTATGGAAAAAGGTGCAATGTAAGCAAAGATACGGCCTCATGTCCATTTTGGCTTGCCCGCCATTGAATTTGTTGATGCGGTATACAAGAATGGTTTGGTCAATCATCATGAATTCCACAGTATGTGTGAATATTGAGCTTTTGAATGTGAGTGTGAAAAAGTGCTGGCGGCAGCCCAAAAATGCACCAGAGTTAAAATGGTTAAACAGGTTAAAAGGGTTTAAAATCTGGACTTCCATGGGCAAATGAACAAATTATTAGCAAAGTTTTCCTCCTGTTCTGTCCTAATGCTTTCTAACTAGTCATGTTTGCCTTCAGATATTCTAAAGGTGAGTTAAATAATATAGCTTGTGTCCTGCTAAACTCCTTCTTGTTCAAATAAAATGTCCAAAGAGGTGCATGAGGTTACAGTCTTTAGTTAGCTTATCACATTTTTTGGGGTGAAGGATTTTGGCTAGTGAAAATGCTGAGGGGCTAGTGACTTTGGAACACCACTAGCCACCTTGTCCAGTGAGCAAAAAGATAATGTGAAGGCCTGCTACGATGCATCCAGGTGCGTTACGGTAATGAGAATTTGTGTTGAAAGTGTGCGTAATTGTCCTCAAAATAATGTCTGAAAAAGATCCTTAAGACTTCATTGTCTTCATGCAAAATATAATTTCGTTCTCTCTTTTTATCAGACATGGTGGAAGAACATTTCTTGTCCTCAATTGAACAATTAGTGCTAAAATTAGATTGGCTGCTGCCTTGTACGCCTTTAAAAATACTCCAAGTTTACTTGCAGGAGTGTCACATGACCAGATCATGTTGCCAAGGTTAGTGATAGTTTGACTTTTAGGTGATTTTCATATTTAATTATACCCGTGACAATCCCGTCTAACATGGAATATGGGATGAAATATTTTTCAGGAGACAAGAAGATAAAACCTCTTTGAAAATTAGATTACTAGTTTGAATGTTAGATACAGAAATAACAAAACTTTCCATGGATATTCTCACGTGCATCAAACGAAAACATACAGGCTACTGTAACCTGGAAAGCATTAGTTTTAGCTGTGGTCCAGAACACAGTTAGCTGCACCAAGAGAAGAGATGCATCAATTGTTTTAGCATGAATAATGTAAATGTAATGTCTTTCTCTCGCGGGTTTAAATGAGCGCTGGACTGTTATTGATTTCTGTCCTGATCGCTGCTTCTCATGTCTCACATCGCCAGCTTCCTGTCATGAATCCATTTCCTCTTCACCGGTGTGTCCTGTTCAGTTTGAGCTTCACTCCATCAGCGAAACGGTCCAGACCGCTCAACGGTCAATATTTATCACCTTAGAGTTCAGAATTACAAAGTGGTCTGTGTGTGTTCTCGTGCTAACTGTAGATGCTAACTGAGAGCAAAGTGACGTTTCACAGTCTTGCTTTCCAGTCATTTGATTCATTTAACACTTACATATACAAATCTGTTCTTAGCAGGCATTTTATTATTAATTGAGTGACTTAAAATCCTCACAACCCTTACAAAAAATCTAAACTAGCCTCGATCTTGCTGCAAAATTTGCCATGCAAATTTGCTTTTGATTTGCCGCAAATGTTTTCCAGAACCTCCGGCAAACCTTTGGCAACAAAGGACAGTTTGCCGCAAATCTCATTTGCATGTGAAAATGATCAAATTTGCCATGAAATCTCGATTTTCGTAAGGAAAGTTACATTACTGAATATATCAAGACATGGTGCATGCTAAGCTAGTCCGCAAAATCCAAGAGGAAAAACACAGCAGCAATTGCAGACACTTTTAGCTTCTAATCAAACACATACCGTGCAAAAATATGAATTTGTGTACATGGTATGAAATGACTGACAAGATCATGTTGACTAGCATTTTGACTAACACAACAGTGCAAAATATCTGTTTACTTTTCAAAAAAACATTTGGGTCTTCCAAGCAGGAGTGCAGGAAAGTTTTCTAAATCTATTGAGAGCTATCAGAGGAATATGTGCTGGATTTAAGTCTATTTATGACATTTAAATGCAGAAGGTTGCTGAGACAGATACTGTATGAATAGAATATTAATAAATGCCAGTTATGTAACACATAAACAGCTGTTCAACTGGACATTTAACAGACCAGTGGGAAGATAAAGATTACAAATGTAAATATAGCTGCAAGCAGCATTATGGGACCAGCACACCAATGGCAAACTTTTTATTTCGGTGATGATTCTAAGCAGATTGGTGACAAAAGACATCAGTTCATTGACTAATAGTGTAAACATTATGTGGTGCTCTCACCTAACCCTAACCCTAAAGAGACCAATCTCATGATTTTAGGCTAAACCATTCCGAGTTATAAGCAAAAATAGCCATTTTTCATATTTCTTGACCACTAGGTGGCATTGTAGGAAAACTCTGCAGGTACATTCATGGCATGCTTGTGATGACATATACCAAGTTTCGTGTCAATAAGTGAAAGCGTTACAAAGATACAGCCTCACATCCATTTTGGCATGCTCGCCATCAAATTCGTTGATGAGGTATACAAGAACGGTTTGGGATATCATCATGACTCTCATTACTTGTTGTCATGAGTATCTCTAGATGATACTTGCCATATTTCAAGCGAATCAGACATACGGTCTAGGAGGAGTTATAAAAAGTATGTTTTTGGCTGGATATTTAGTGGTCCGAGCTTAAAGCTATTTGATCCACTGGGACTCAGCATGACCCCAGGAATCAGAGAAAAACTAATTTTGTTTCTAGGACTTATGGATTAAATCTTATAATCTGAAATGTAAGTGAAAATTTAAACTGTTGTTGGCGCTAGAGGGTTTGATTTAGAAAGTCAAAATTATGTCTGGGGGCTAGTCATACCCACCCCTATCAGTCTACCAAATTTCCGTATTTTCTTACAAACGTTTTATGGGCTGCCATAAACTTCAAGAGCAGAAGCAGAATATTAAATGGGTATGGTGTCCATGGTAGGACATCACGAAGGAAGCCGCTGCTTTTCAACAAAAACATTCTGCTCACCTGAAATTTGCCAAAGACATTTACATTTATGCATTTGGCAGACGCTTTTATCCAAAGCAACTTACAGTGCACTTATTACAGGGACAATCCCCCCGGAGCAACCTGGAGTTAAGTGCCTTGCTGACGGACACAATGGTGGTGACTGTGGGGATCGAACCAGCAACCTTCTGATTACCAGTTATGTGCTTTAGCCACTACGCCACCACCAGTCCAACTCCCACTCCCAAAGACCATCTTGACACTCCACAACGCTACTGGGAAAATGTTTTGTGTACTGATGAAACTAAGGTTGAATTGTTTGGAGAGAACACCCAGCACTACGTATGGCATAAAAACGAGACCACATACCAACATGAAAACATCATCCCAACGGTGAAGTGCGGTGGAGGGAGCATCATGATTTGGGGCTGCTTTGGGGAATGGACCGCTTGCCATCATCAAGGTAAAAATGAAATCCAAAGTTAATCAAGATATCCTACAGGATAATATCAGGGTGGCAGTGTGCCAGCTGAAGCTCAGTAGAAGTTGGATGATGCAGCAGGACAGTGACCCTAAACATCGAAGTAAATCTCCTACAGAATGACTTCAAAAAAAGAAAATCCAGCTTTTGGAGTGTCCCAGTCAGAGTCCAGACCTGAACCCAATAGAGATGCTGTGGAATGACCTCAAGAGAGGCGTTTACACCAGACATCCTAAGAATACGTCTGAACTGAAGCAGTTCTGTAAGGAAGAATGATCCAGAATTCCTTCTGAACGTTGTGCAGGTCTGATCCGCATCTATCAGAAAGGCTTGATTGAGGTTATTGCTGCCAAAGGAGGATCGACCAGTTATTAAATCCAAGGGTTCACTTACATTCTCCACAGCACAATTGTGTGTGTTTTTCATTTAAGCACATTGTGTTTGTCTATACTTGTGATGAAGATGAAGACGAGATCACATTGTTTGACCAATTAATGCAAAAAAAACCCAGCTAATTCCAAAGGGTTCACATACTTTTTCTATCCACTATATATTGAGTTAAAGCTATTGAGTTTCTAAGTTGTAAACAGATTGTTTTTTTTTCACATTCTGGCTTGTAACATCATAAAACATAAACAGAATATTAAAACACCAGATGCTCTCAAGCTCAAATTATTATTTCATTGAAATATGAAATCGTTATTTCATTTAATGGCGACTCTTAACAACTCAATCACTGCATGACTGTGTTTTGGAAACATTTTCCTGTAAACAGTTATTCAAAAAATTGCTGCAATCATTTTCGGGGACAAAATTATAGTTCTGTACAGAGAAAATTCCCTTTCTTATGTTCAGTAAGCTTTAAGATCTGTGAAAAACTGTGTATTTTGGACTCGCTCACTCTTAGAGAGCCAAACCTCTCTCGTCTGACATTATGTAATGACGATTTTGAGATATAATAATTTTCCCTCTTTCTTAAAGTAACAAATGTTCTGTGGTTGCCATGAAGTACAGAGAAAAGCTGTGGAACAAGTAAATCAATGTGAAAGAAATACGTTAAAGGATTAAGAAAATAAATGAATAGATTTTCTTCCATTTTCTTTATGCGTAAATTTCAAGCTGAAATATACAGAGTATGAGATGAAGAGATTTGTGATAAATGATAATGTACTCACAATCATTGTGTTCGTATTAACACTGTGAAATACAATTTAAAGAGATGATTTGCATGTCATCGGTCCCATCTTGGGTTTATTATATTGTGTGATATTAGATGCAGGAACAAATAATACTTGAGGTAACAGCAGCGAACAAGAGAAAAATCAATGAATACAGCAACAAGTGAACTGAAGGAGCCTCTCCAGACAAGAGGAACAAAGATATGATTGTTTCGTGAAAGCACAGAAACAAACCATTACAACCTGAAAGAGGTGGACTTGGTGTTCTCATAAGGAGATAAAGAGAGATGGTGAATACTTGGTCATGTCATGCATTTTTGTCTAATTTATTATGTTCATTGAGGTTCAATTATAATTTGAGTAAAGGTTTTTGCAATCGGTCTCTGGGCCTCTTTCTGAAACGTTACGTTATCTGTACTGTCCCTTTAAGACTTCAATATACACGCCCACTGTGTTATGATTGGCTTAAATCATTAAAGCGCAAACACCCCACCCCCCACCAACACTCATAAAAATTTGTATACAATTGTATTAACATGGCGCTCCCAGGTCCAAAAAACAGGGTAATTCCATAGTACTTTTTTGTCTTTTGTGGTAAAATCTTTACCTGCAGTGCCATTCAAGCGGCACATGTGTTGAACTTAATAAAGACCTTGTAATGGCTTTATAAGCCTATAAGCCAGGGCCAGGTGGTAAGATGTTCTTTACGCATAGTTTTGAATAAACAATCGATATCCATTTCAGATACTTGTTGTCCATTTAATGGAATATATATATATATATATCTTACAGAATGTAACGCATGTTGCTCTATGGTAAGAACCATATGTTCCCGACACCTGTGCCCTGATACAACCCACGGGAAGTTTAAATACCATGTTAAATTAACAGGTGACCACACCCACACTACTAGTGCACACTGCCATCTAGTGGTTTGAATAATCATTACATTTGGCTCCTACAGACCTTATTCATCACTGACCAACGATAGGACGCATTTGCAGGTTTGGTTGTAGATCGACTGCAACCAGCGTTATCTTTATTTTCCGTATTTTTAAATATTCCGTGAGCGTGTTGCCAAGTGAGAGCACATACAAATGATTCAGCAGCACGCGTGTGAGCTTTCTGAGTCAAACAGACTGAATCGTGAACAATTGATTGTAAAGAACCGACTCAGATGAGCGATTCATTTGTGAGTCGGATGTCTTTAGTTCTGATTCAAAACTCCCGATAATAAGCACCGGTGCATTGTTGCCAACTTAGCGACTTTGTCGCTATTTTTAGCGACTTTTCAGACCCCTTTAGCGACATTTTTTCAAAAAAGCGACTAGCGACAAATCTAGCGACTTTTTGGACAAACCTTAGCAACTTTCCAAATTCCAAATATCGCCAGTACTGCAAGCGTGAGGTCTTACTTCCCCGCTGCGTCTGCTCTGTTCAGTGAGCGGCTGAGAGGAGCAGCACATTCCGTTGACTGCACACCAGCGGACATAGACATGAATGAGCTGCGCATGTGCACGCTGTGTTAGCAGGAACCAATCAGTGATCACATAGCAGCTGCCTTCTCCTTTGTTTTAATTCAAAACATTTAATTTGACTGTTTTTTCTTGGCATGCGCTTATATTCACTACTAATCAGAGTTTTAGTTCATTCCGGTTCGGTTTCTGAACTCTCCGACTTCAGATCGTATATTTACAGACTCTATACATTTTACTTATCCAAACACAACAATAAACCTTCTTAAAACTCATAAACATGTAACGTTAGCTAAGTTCCGTTCCGTTGTCCATCCATCCATCCATCGTCAACCGCTTATCCTGTGTACAGGGTCGTGGGGCCGTTCCGTTGTCTAACAGAAAATATGTAATTGAGAACCGTTTTACTGGACATTCGGCTATATACTTATATAAAAACAGTATGAGCACGGTTTAGGGGAGATAACCGTTATTATAAACTGAAGTAGGCTACAGTACCGACAAATTAGGCAGAATGCAAATACGACGCGATGACGTCATTAATATGCTAATGACGCGTGACGTCATCTGGCGACATTTAGCTACTTTTCGAGCAGGCTTTAGCTACTTTCCATTGAAAATAGTTGGCAACACTGCACCGGTGTGATGTATGATGTAGCGGTATAGCTATTTAATTTCGTACAAATTCGCCGTCTCGTACTTATTATTATGATTGGTCAAGTTTATGGTCAAGATTGCTCCTGATGTGAGCTCATGAATTTTAACTGATCGATATATTTGTGCTCTTTGCTCTTAGGGTGTGTTCACACTTGTAGTTCGGTTCTCTTGGTCCTCTGGGTCCTCTGGGTCTGGACCAAAAATGAAAATGATACATTTAGTCCTGGTTTGTTTAGCGTTGGGTGAAATGCGCTCGTTGGATGTATATATGTATAAATGGGGGTATTTCTACCAGCTGAGAACAAACGAAGAGTTAATAAAATGTGTAAAGGAGTCAAAACAGCGTCAGGAATTCCTCCGTTGTACACACAAATGAAGATTTGCTGCAAGGACGGCTGACGGGCAGTTCTGACGCCTGTCCCGAACTGTAACGGGCAACATCGCTCCTATGATGAGAAGAACCAGGTATGCTCGAGGTCAGTATTACTTCCTGCAAATTACTTCCTGTTTTTGGTCCGTTTAGACGTCTTTGGTCCATGTTGCGTTCAATTATCAATCGATCCACACCAGAGTTCGTTTAGAAACCCAAACCCGCTATTCAGGCGGCCTCGGTCCGCTTGTTTGGTGCGCACCAAGGTTCAGATGGCAGCGCTCACACATGTTCAGTTGAACCGCACTAACAGAGCAATCGCAACAGAGACCGTTCTAATCCAACCAAACCTGCCAAGTGTGAACGCCCCCTAAGTCATATTTCAGTCTGGCAGAGGCCTAAAAGAATAGGATTCGACTCTGCCAAAATCTGACCCATGAAAACATCATATAAATCTTGCAATATGACAGAATGGTTCAAACAGCACAGTAGCATTATGTTGCACAGTAATAATTATCCTAATGATTGATTATACAGATGATTTGATATTGATGTCAATGCAATGAGCATTTATACAGATGACTATAATTACCATATAAATCAACGAGTGTGGGAATGAATCTAATGACACTAGTCAACTGTATAAAAGACGCTGCAAGAGATTTCTGGGACTCCGTTTCATTCCACACGCAAGAGGAAAATGATTTAATCAACCACTGAAATATGAAGCGTTCAGTAAAAACGTCTGTGCAGCAGACGAGAATGCAGAAATGGAAAATTCCTCCTGACAGGATTCTGTATCGTATTAGATGACACAATTTAGCCGAAAGAAACGTCTTATTCAAGTTATTGAAGGAAACAAAGACAAATAACAAGTGATTTGTGTCTTTTTCATTGGAAAACAATTAGAGGTTAAACAGCAATTTTGTCTGCGTTAAATTATGTCTGTAGGAAAGTTCTGCTTAATTAGTTTCAAACAATACTTATGCAAATGCGAATAATGGTCGCACAACGCTTTGAACTCTCCGCTTTGTTTTTCATAGTCACTATATGAATGGAGATATTTAAAAGCAGCAATGCAAATCTCGTTATCCCTCTAATGAGCTCCAGAACTCTGATGAGATTTTCTTCATAACGGGATGATTACTTTCGAACCGTAATTAACCTTTTGACCCCAGAATGCTGGAATTGTAAAGTTGTGTTTGATGCTGGATATGAAATAAAGGTGATCACACTCATGAAAACATGGTTTGTTTTGGGAGAAAGGATGTTTATGGGATGTTGTTCAAGGGACACGGATTATTTAAAACTTTAGCATCACTTTATCGAGTCCTCAAACTATCCGTTCTAAATGCTATGCAACATAAAAAGGTGTATATGCCAAATAATAGAGTTTTGGAGACACAATGCGGTTTGTAAAAGTAATAATGAATTTGATTGTAATTAATTTAGCTAAATACTCTGTGTGCAACAAAGCACCATAAATATTAATAAAGTTATCGTTAACGTAGTCCATACAACTCTGCGCAATAGATGAAGTTACGTCTTGCCACTAAAGTTCTGTTTGTGGGGTTCAAACATTTCCCTTAACATTTCCTAATCCATTTCCAGGGGCGTTAACCATCATTGTGTTCAGGTCTGCTCTAATAACACATGTTTGTTCTGCAGCTGGTGGTTCCCACTACTTAGTAGGTTCTTGTGGTGGCACGGTTACTCGCCTCAATCCGGGTGGCGGAGGACGAGTCTCAGTTGCTTCTGAGACCGTCAATCCGCGCATCTGATCACGTGACTCGTTGTGCATGACACCGCGGAGACTCGCAGCATGTGGAGGCTCATGCTACTCTCCACGATCCACACACAACTCACCACACGCCACATTGAGAGCGAGAACCTGCAGCTCCTGCCTGGTTGCCCACTAAAGCTAAGCAGGGTTGAGCCTGGCCAGTACCTGGATGGGAGATATCCTGGGGAAAACCAAGGTTGCTGCTGGAAGTGGTATTAGGGAGGCCAGCAGGGGGTGCTCACCCTACAGTCTGTGTGGGTCCTAATGCCCCAGTATAGTGACGGGGACACTATGCTGTAAAAAAAGCACCGTCTTTTGGATGGGATGTTAAACCGAGGTCCTGACTCTCTGTGGTCATTAAAAATCCCTAGGGCACTTCTCGTAAAGAGTAGGGGTGTAACCCCAGTGTCCTAGCCAAATTCCCCCCCATTGGCCCCTATCTATCATGGCCTCCTAATAATCTCCATCCCTGAATTGGCTACATCACTCTACCATCTCCTCTCCACCAATAGCTGGTGTGTGGTGGGCGTTCTGGCGCACTATGGCTGCCGTCGCATCATCCAGGTGGATGCTGCACACTGGTGGTGGTTGAGGAGAGTCCCCCTATACTATGTAAAGCGCTTTGAGTGCCTAGAAAAGCACTATATAAATGTAAGGAAGGAATTACAAGGAGGTTACCCCATGTGACTCTACCCTCCCTAGCAACCGGGACAATTTGGTTCCTAAGGAGACTCACAGCATGTGGAGGCTCAAGCTACTCTCCACGATCCACACACAACTCACCACACGCCCCATTGAGAGCGAGAACCACTAATCACCACCACAAGGAGGTTACCCCATGTGACTCTACCCTCCCTAGCAACCGGGCCAATTTGGTTGCTAAGGAGACCTGGCTGGAGTCACTCAAACACGCCCTGGATTCAAACTCACGACTCCAGGTGTGATAGTCAGAGTCAATACTCGCTGAGATACCCAAACGGCTGTTTTTAATTTCCAAATGGAGGCCAAATATGATCTAATGACATGGGTGGACTGGGAAGAGAAATCGGCCCGGGATTTTACATAGGAATTGGCCCAAAAGTTGTCTGTCCTTTTCTGCATATCGCTGTCCCCTTCAGCATATCGTGGCGCCGTTTTGTGGCCCGTAGTTCATTTCAGCTTATTACGGCCCGTTTCGTGGCCGGCCCGGTTCTCTCGATGGCCAGTCCACCCCTGATCGGCCCCAAAGTGCATCGGCCCACTGGGAAAATGCCCGGTATTCCAGATTACCAATCCAGCCCTCTCTAACGATGATCTTATTCAACATGGTCTCATTGTGAAAATGTGACTATATAAATTTTTGCAAAACTTGTTATTTGTGTCTCCAGGTAAAATTCTCTGCAGTTTCCAGGTGAAATGAACACTAGGGGCGCTACAACAACTGTGTGTTTTATTCACTTTCGCTCAAATCACGACTTCAGTGGCTGATTATGACTTTATAAACACTTATTTTTCTCTCTGTTACTCACACAATGCTATGTTATGATACTGACACTTTAACGCAGCTTTTGAAAAATGATAAATTTTAACGCTTGTATTACAGATCCACCTACATGGACACTTATTTCAAAATGATTCGTTTGCATTCACACCTCATAGAGAACTCAAGCTGCCACGTGACATAATAGAGACATAGAAGTGACACAAAATTACGTGGTGAAAATGATTTACAGTCCTTTAAGATTGTTACTTGTCAGACTGTACAATATGAACGCATTGAGTTCACCATGGCACACTGTGCGACATTATGTCAGACTGTATGATACAAATCGGTGGTCCCGATCAGTGAACGTGTTCATGAAGTATATAGATCGTTAAACCAGTGTGCACCAGGCTTAAGGTTAAGGGTGTTGGTTTAGAGCAGGGCTGGACTGGTAATATACCGGGCATTTTCCCGGTGGGCCGACACACTTTTGGCCATTCAGGGGCGGATTGGCCATCGGGAGAACCGAGCGGGCCGTTGGGTCGTCCGCGAATCTACCGAATGGGCCGCGATAAGCTAAAATGAGCCGTCGCGTTATGCAGAATGGACCACAAAACGGCGCCATGATATACAGAAAAGGACAGCGAACTGATTTGTTAAACTCTCATTTCTCTTTTGGAAACTATTGTATAAGTTTAGGGTATGTTTTACTTTTTAAAACCTCCATCTAATATTCCCCTTAAAAACCTCGTCTGATTACAACCACTTTTTGCACGGTTTTGGCGCCCCCTACTGGACATTTCACTTGAAAAGTGCAGCCAAACCTGTTATGAAGCACGTCATTTCAGTATAGCAAAAACGTTGCAATGCTCACGTGAATTTCATGAGACCAGGCTGATCTTATACCACCATTGAGAATCTATTGGGACGGACCGGACCCATAATCGGCGAAACTGGCTTTTTGAATATTTTTGTAAGAAACAACTATTAAATCTATAAAATCCTGTCAATTTTTTACAGTGCAGTAAAGACTCATATATGTCTGAAAGTAGTTTTTAATTTGTATATGCTGCATTTCTCAGGCTTAATAAGTGTGAGGACATGTATTCATCAACCTGTTACATGTATGACTAAATCATACCTTTTGAATCAAGTTAAAATTGGATTTAGTGATAGTTCAGAAAGAAGATGTATCTGTCGGTTATAATACGTTTGTTAACCTTAATCAGATTTCCAGAGAGCTGCTGGTCTGAAAAACCCAAATACTTCAGTAGTTGGTACCGATACCAGTGAAATGTCACAGTTCTCGATACCAATTTCGAAACCACAGCAAAAATTGCACATATGGTTACGTGCTGTGGAAGACACTTTAGCCTATTTAAAGTTAAATGTAAATAAAGTTTCAATGTAAATAATACATTCAAATAAATGCATGTTTCCTTCATGTTTCTCAATAAAGTATAAATTGTTTAAGTGTTTTAAGTGGGGCTCTACTGAAATCTGTTATATTTTTACCAAACCCTTTATTCCTTTTTTTAATTGTTTTCCCCAGAATTTCATATTTTAACCCTTTAAGCTCTGAAGGTGTTTTTCTAAAAGATTTCCTTTTTCAGTGGGATGCTCAAAATTAAAGACTTATAACTTGAGAAAACAAAACAAGGAAGGTCAAGTGTTTGGCATCTTTGAAGAAAACCTTTCACATTTTTTTGTGATATTGATTATGATAAATTCTGAGACTCTCAGCCTAAGAAACTGCTGAAAAATCCCCAAATGTAGCCAAAAATGAACTTTTTCTCTTATTTTTCTGGTTTGACAGTATATATATATATATATCTCAGGGTGTAAATAAGGTGGATCCAAAAATCTACATTAGTTTTGTCCCCAATCATGTCAACTGCATCTGAGAAAAAAGTTGTGTTGATACGACAAAGTGATGAAAAGTTACAGCATCACAAATATAATTGATCATAGTGTCCAAAAACATCTCCAAACAAATAAAAGATAATAATTGTACATAAGAACTAATTACACATGCAAACACAACAATGACTAAAGGTTTGCATAGCATGCAGACATGATTTTAGTCATGAGATTTCACAGAATGAGTTTCATTCTGTGTCATTTGAGTCATCATTGAGTCTGTGTCGTGTATTTGGCGCCATCTCCTGGTGGTCATATGTAACATTGTGCTTCATGTGGATTATCTAATGATCTATACATCTGATTATCTTGTGTGTGGACTCGTTTGAAAGATAATCACAGACTCTAAATAATGATATGTGATAGTTTATGTTGCGTTTATTTTTTGTGAAGTCATAAGTGAAAATGCGGCATATAAACAACGTCAACATAATTGTCAAAGAAATATATTTTTTGGTTACTCGCTACATTTTTGTCTGCGAGTAAAACAAATAGTCTGGTTGTATTTTACTCTTTGAGAGCTTTCCAGCAACATATGACACATGAATATTTGATCAGTTTGATGTTTTCACTGATTGCTATAATTTGTACAGTGCAATTTTATATTGTAAATGATCAAAACGGACTCTTCAGATTTATCTGCAAATTTCAGAGCAAATTTCTCCAAGGAAATTTTAAGCGATACCTATTTTGTTTTGGTCAAGACTGTAGTTATTAATATTTTGACGATTTTTTTTCCCCCTCCTGAAACCATTCAAGCTTAAAGGGTAATTTCATCATCAAAATGGAGTTTAATCAAATTCTTAAATTTTTTTAAAAACTTTTAACAAGTAAAAAATAGAACAATTACTTTTTTGAATTTTTTTCAGTACAACACTATTGCTTTATTATTATTGTTAGTATTATTTATTAATCATTAAAATTATTATTAATATTACTACGTCATTTATTTCTGTTTCAATTTCTTACATTTCCAGCGGCTAGCTTTTATTTTGAATCGTGCTTTTATTTTGACGTGTGGTTTTGACAGAAGCTTCACTTCTCCTTCTGACAGATAATGGATAAACAGTTTTCTACATGGCCCAGTGTATTTTTAAGGACACACATGCTGTGATTTAATGATATAAATATATTGTCTGCATGTGCACATCACAGTGGATTAGTGCTCTGCTTTATCATCTTATAAAACGCAAACGATTCTCAGTGTCTTGAGTCCCCAGTGTACGACTGGATGGCTTCACACATTCATTTAAAGCACGCAGCTCATGCGTACTAAGATTGCAGCCTTTCACGGTTCAATAATCACACATGGACTTATCACGACATCTTTTTTATTTTAGTATCAACTTTGTACCGAAGTACCAGTACTTTTGACAAATACTACCCGGATGTGTGATGTCACTGTAATTTAATCTATATTCTAAGTCTTCTGAAGCCATACGATAGCTTTGTGTGATGAACAGAATCAAATTTAAGTAGTTATTTTTGAATGAACTATCCCATTATACAGAAATCTGTGGATGATAGTCGGAGATTCTAGAAACTTTTGGCAGATTAAATACATTTAAGAAACAACAGCCGAACATACAAACTAGATGTAAAGGAGGAGTCCATTAATGTGCAAATGAATCTGTAATTCCTCAAGAGATTTACCCAATTTTCCCTGATGGCAACAAACACAACTCTACAAAACCATAAATGTGAACATTTCCATCTGTGTAAGTTCACAGGATTATAGAGTCCAGTAGCTCAAAGGTTAAGCTTCACATGGCAGTCTGTGGCCACTTACAGCAGTAATAATGTTCATCCGTTTGTTCTCCATCAGAACTGCATGCGGCTGCGAGCTCGTCCCACAGATGCATTAGAACTGTCATTTCGACCACAGAAATATGACGTCTGCGCACTAATGGTTTGCAGAGATTTGCAGTTTGGAAATGCCATCATGAATCACACAAATGCATTCTCACATTCTCAGTATGAGATGGAGATTTACACTGGCGTTGTTACCGTGCTAATGCATTGTAAGTATTGAGTAAATCACAGTACTGTACAGACGAGCTGCGTTTATGCTGATTTACTCCATGTGCTGCATACTGCATACTACTGTTCACTTGTCTTTAAATGCACAAACACTCAGCACTAGCAGAGATAGTCATTTCATTTAAAGCTGAAGTGTGTATTGTACTTTAAAATGCAGAGTCAATAATAAATAATCCATTGATACTTGGACTTCCAGTTTTGTAACAAATGATGTTAAAGTCTAACAGAGTAGCATCTTGACCTATTTGCATGTCAGTCTCCAAAATCAGCCAATCAGAGCGCTGATATTGATTAGACTCAAGAGGGGCTTTTGCGGGTGTCTGGGTATCTCAGTGAGTGTTGATGCTGACTATCACACCTGGAGTCACGAGTTTGAATCCAGGGGTGTTGAGTGACTCCAGTCAGGTCTCCTTAGCAACCAAATTGGGCCGGTTGCTAGGGAGGGTAGAGTCACATGTGGTAACCTCCTTGTGGTGGTGATTAGTGGTTCTCGCTCTCAATGGGGCGTGTGGTGAGTTGTGTGTGGATCGTGGACAGTAGCATGAGCCTCCACACACTCACACTCACAAACACACACACACACTCACAAATGCAAACATACACTCACAAACACACACAAACACACACTCACAAAGGCACACACATTTACAAACACACACACACACACACTCACAAACGCGCACACTCACAAAAGCATGCACACACGCACACACACACATACGTACACACATACAAACACACAGACACAACAGACACACTCGCACATGCGCACACACAAACAGAAACACTTACACACACAAAACACAACACAAACACACATATTTACACACACACATACACACATTGAAGGTGAAGTTCATAACATCTGTTGCTTCATATTAATTAAATGAGATGGTAACATGATCCAACCTTATATCATTCAACATGAGGCTGCAATGATACAGGAGGAGCGCGTCTAAATCAGCAATAAGGAAAGAGGAAATCCAGATGTTTGGCCTCTGCAGATGAATATATTTATCTCATGTACTGTTTAAATTCAGGGAGAAAAATCTAGCAGGGAAGTTCAGCTTCAGATCTCTGAACCACTACAGAATGATCACAGCTGTAAGAGCTAGTGTGATTCTGAGAGGTCACGCTTTACATGAGCACCAGAGGTTCTGACTGAGACACGCATTGTTGCTGTTAGTTCTCCATATAGTAGATTCATGAACAGAGATGTTCACCAGAGAGTACCTATAGTACTAAATCATCTCCATTTATAGACAGTTTGTCTAACTGTGGACAGATGAATATCTAACGGCCACTTCTAGTGAGAGTACCTATAGTACTAAATCACCTCCATTTATAGACAGTTTGTCTAACTGTGGACAGATGAATATCTAATGGCCACTTCTAGTGAGAGTACCTATAGTACTAAATCATCTCCATTTATAGACAGTTTGTCTAACTGTGGACAGATGAATATCTAACGGTCACTTCTAGAGAGAGTACCTATAGTACTAAATCATCTCCATTTATAGACAGTTTGTCTAACTGTGAACAGATGAATATCTAACGGCCACTTCTAGTGAGAGTACCTATAGTACTCTCTGTGTAATGTTTTGGCCATATATTGTATTTGACACTATTGTGTACAGTAAATAATCATATTTCTTAATTTATGAAAATACTTCTAACTTGTAGGAATATTAAATAGCATTTGTTTTGGTTGGTTGAAGGGTGTGTTATGTAGCCTGTATGCATTGTAAAGTCCAGCTTATAAAGTTTAATATGACACCCGTTTTGGGTCGGTCAAGCGAGTCATTATTAGCAGCTTTTTGAGACATATTTCAAATCATTAGGTTTCGGAAACAAACTAATCCTTGTTTGGCATTTTTCCAACAGAGGCTGAATGTCATAAAACAAAGACTGCCTGTAATGCCAGGTGAACAGAATGGGTATTTGTGGGCACTGTCACAGTGTGCCACGCACTGCCAGTTTTCATAATCACCATCATACCAACCTGAAACTCATTTGTTTTACTGATTCATTACCAACCAAGCCAGAGGTTTTGCATTTTAATCTATTTTACAGGTTATTTTATATTGTAATCATTGTTGTTAAAGCTACTTTAAGACTAATTTACCAAACTACAATCTACACATCATTTAAATGTGGTGGCATAGTGGGCTAAAATGTGTGGTGGTGTAGTGGGCTAAAGCACATAACTGGTAATCAGGGTTGCTGGTTCGACCCCCACAGCCACCACCATTGTGTCCTTGAGTAAGGCACTTAACTCCAGGTTGCTCCGGGGGGATTGTCCCTGTAATAAGTGCACTGTAAGTCGCTTTGGATAAAAGCATCTGCCAAATGCATAAATGTAAATAAGTTTAACTTCAGTCCAGCTACTCTTTTGAAAAACTACTCAAAAGAATAGATCATGCAAAAATGACAATCCTGCCATCATTTATTCTCCCTCATGTTGCTCCGTGTAACTTTCTTTTTTGTGGAACACAATTAGACATGTTAGGTAGCATGTTAGTCTCAGTCACCATTCACTTTCATTGCATTTTTTCCATACGAGTGAATGGTGACTGAGGCTAATGTTCTGCCTTGCAGAGAGTATTTCAAGTTCAAATCTGAAAGAAAGAAAAAAAGAGAGAGAACAATGTGGAGCACTTCCGTCCCACATGAGCACTGTTTCTCATCACCTCATAACAGTCTGGAATCCAGCAGATTTTCTTTTTCCTAAGAGCTGCACCTTCCCGTCTCCCGTTATTTGCCCCTGAGGTTTTGGCTTACCTCCATCGCTGTTACCATCAAACTCGTACATCACTTCAGCTGCGGTGGAAATAATGAGCCTGAAAGGAAACCATATTGTCAACAGTTTCGGGCCAAAAGATAATTACGAAAAGAATTACGATTTTCCAAACGCTCCTAATCCTCTCGTCATGTCATTACAGCACGGCTAAAAGTCACGGCATCAAAGGACGTGATATTAATGTGACTTCAAGGTCAAAACATCAATTAAGGCTGTTCTGTGAGTCGCAGTGAAGGACAGATGTGTGGTGAGCTGAAGGGTGCATGTGAAATATGTGCACTAGAGAGGGAATGTACCTGTTTTCTGGGTCATTATTCATGCACATATGATATTTATGTGTAAATGTCACATAAACACACATTTAGTTCTTTATTGTGACAAATTACTTGACGACTAATGCAGTTAACATTGCTGCTTCCAATCAATGCCCCCTGATGCTTACCTGCCATTTCCTGCGTGAACCTCGTGAAACCTGCCAAGAACATGTGCAGGTCCATATTTTACTCCAAAATCAAAAGACAGAAAAGCTATATCTATTATGTTGTATATCTAATCAAATCTTATGTTTTCTGTATAGTAAGTAGACTCATGAACAGAGATGTTAACCAGTTCCAATGATTCATTCAAGTCTTTATCTGTCACTCTAGGACTCTTGTTTACCTCATCTTGACTGGACGGCCACTTCTAGTGGGAGTACCTATAGTACTAAATCATCTTCATTTATAGACAGTTTGTCTAACTGTGGACAGATGAATATCTAACGGCCACTTCTAGAGAGAGTACCTATAGTACTAAATCATCTCCATTTATAGACAGTTTGTCTAACTGTGGACAGATGAATATCTAACGGCCACTTCTAGTGAGAGTACCTATAGTACTAAATCATCTCCATTTATAGACAGTTTGTCTCACTGTGGACAGATGAATATCTAACGGCCACTTCTAGTGAGAGTACCTATAGTACTAAATCACCTCCATTTATAGACAGTTTGTCTCACTGTGGACAGATGAATATCTAACGGACACTTCTAGTGAGAGTACCTATAGTACTAAATCACCTCCATTTATAGACAGTTTGTCTCACTGTGGACAGATGAATATCTAACGGCCACTTCTAGAGAGAGTACCTATAGTACTAAATCATCTCCATTTATAGACAGTTTGTCTCACTGTGGACAGATGAATATCTAACGGCCACTTCTAGAGAGAGTACCTATAGTACTAAATCATCTCCATTTATAGACAGTTTGTCTAACTGTGGACAGATGAATATCTAACGGCCACTTCTAGAGAGAGTACCTATAGTACTAAATCATCTCCATTTATAGACAGTTTGTCTCACTGTGGACAGATGAATATCTAACGGCCACTTCTAGAGAGAGTACCTATAGTACTAAATCATCTCCATTTATAGACAGTTTGTCTAACTGTGGACAGATGAATATCTAACGGCCACTTCTAGTGAGAGTACCTATAGTACTAAATCATCTCCATTTATAGACAGTTTGTCTAACTGTGGACAGATGAATATCTAACGGCCACTTCTAGTGAGACTACCTATAGTAGTAAATCATCTCCATTTATAGACAGTTTGTCTAACTGTGGACAGATGAATATCTAACGGCCACTTCTAGTGAGAGTACCTATAGTACTAAATCATCTCCATTTATAGACAGTTTGTCTCACTGTGGACAGATGAATATCTAATGGCCACTTCTAGTGAGAGTACCTATAGTACTAAATCATCTCCATTTATAGACAGTTTGTCTCACTGTGCACAGATGAATATCTACCGGCCACTTCTAGAGAGAGTACCTATAGTACTAAATCATCTCCATTTATAGACAGTTTGTCTAACTGTGGACAGATGAATATCTAACGGCCACTTCTAGTGAGACTACCTATAGTAGTAAATCATCTCCATTTATAGACAGTTTGTCTAACTGTGGACAGATGAATATCTAACGGCCACTTCTAGTGAGAGTACCTATAGTACTAAATCATCTCCATTTATAGACAGTTTGTCTCACTGTGGACAGATGAATATCTAACGGCCACTTCTAGTGAGAGTACCTATAGTAGTAAATCATCTCCATTTATAGACAGTTTGTCTAACTGTGGACAGATGAATATCTAACGGCCACTTCTAGTGAGAGTACCTATAGTACTAAATCATCTCCATTTATAGACAGTTTGTCTCACTGTGGACAGATGAATATCTAATGGCCACTTCTAGTGAGAGTACCTATAGTACTAAATCACCTCCATTTATAGACAGTTTGTCTAACTGTGCACAGATGACTATCTAACGGTCACTTCTAGAGAGAGAACCTATAGTACTAAATCACCTCCATTTATAGACAGTTTGTCTAACTGTGGACAGATGAATATCTAACGGCCACTTCTAGTGAGAGTACCTATAGTACTAAATCACCTCCATTTATAGACAGTTTGTCTCACTGTGGACAGATGAATATCTAAACTCTTACAGATAACTTTGCAACCCTTTCCAGCTTTATGCAAAGCAACCATTCTTGATCATAGATCTCTGAGATTTTGTTTTGCTGCATTTATGAGCTCCAAAAAGCACATAAAGGCAGCATAAAAGTAATCCATTTGACTCCAGTGAATCCATGACTGTGTCCCAATTCACCTATTATACTATGCCCTTAAAGTATGCACTGTTTTTGTGATGGAAAAGTGTCTACTTTAGGATGTTTCCAAAAAGTGTGCAAGTATTGGGACATGTTGCAAGTCATTAAATTGTGCCATGAAACAAAAGACCTTTCTGTCACCGTACATCTGTCAATCATCCTGTTACAGTTGTCATGACCTGCACATTTCTCATTTCATTTTTAGTATCATTTATTAATTGTTCTTTATTGCATTTAATTTAACTTTACAAAAAAGAAAATAAAAGTGGTCAAATTGTTTGGCGTGGTGAAAATGATGTCACAACAGTGGGACAGTCATCATTTTTTATTTTATTTGATAGAAATAATTTTCAGACAATTAACATCGAAATGATTTATATTTATTTCACTCTTTGCTTAGATGATCATAGTTTTAAACATGTAAAAGTTTTTATTTTTAACCTCCTGAGACCTGAGCATGACTGCTGTGTGCATTTTCCATTTCCGTTTTTGATTTGTAACTTGTAACACCGAATACATTTTTTTTTTTTTAGAGCAAATAATTTTCCTAAAAATGTACGTCCTCATATGTGGACAGCAGGACTAAGTTGTGAAGATTTAAATAACGGCATTCTATAGAAAGTCTGATTATTATAATCACATTGTTTATTATGTGTCCAGGAGTGTTGATTATTCATGAGACGTTACAGACATGACATCATTATCATAATTAATTCAGATTGAAAGTAACGTCCAGCATCATCCAATCACTGTCAATCATGTTAAATTAAAATGATCCATTATAAATGTTGAATCTATGTACTGATGATCATCGTCCCGTGTGTGTCAAACATGTTGAGTGATCCAAACATCATCTGCAGCCTGAAACTGAACTTTTGATCAGATTTTAGGAGTGAACGCACTTAACTGTATAGACAGATATAGGATGCTCCTTTGCTCCCTATTTAGTGCATGACTTAACCTCCAGTGTGCTGTCTGTCTGCACTGGTCTCAGAACAGTTATAGGAGAGCTATAAGATGCTCCCTTGCTCCCTATTTAGTGCATGACTTAACCTCCAGTGTGCTGTCTGTCTGCACTGGTCTCAGGACAGTTATAGGAGAGCTATAGGATGCTCCCTTGCTCCCTATTTAGTGCATGACTTAACTTCCAGTGTGCTGTCTGTCTGCACTGGTCTCAGAACAGTTATAGGAGAGCTATAGGATGCTCCCTTGCTCCCTATTTAGTGCATGACTGAACCTCCAGTGTGCTGTCTGTCTGCACTGGTCTCAGAACAGTTATAGGAGAGATATAGGATGCTCCCTTGCTCCCTATTTAGTGCATGACTTAACCTCCAGTGTGCTGTCTGTCTACACTGGTCTCAGAACAGTTTGTAATGCTCCTTATTTTCATCATAACTCCATATAAAGCTTCTGAAAGACACATTTTACAGCTTTTGCATGAACTCATTTATTCTCAATGAGATAATGTACAATAAATATATGAATGCATATATTAATGTTAATGGATATAATCATATTGTACAGTGATAATAACATAAAATATAACAAAATGCACATTCAAATGAAGTGAAATGACCCACAGATGTGTTAGAGTTGCTAACATGATTTTTCAACTTTTGAGGAAATGTAGTACCAGTGTACACGTATGTGGACATCATGTTTTTCAGCGCGCTGACGAGCGAAAAATGAACAGATTGTTTACAGCGGCATATCAAATGAAACTAGAGACTCTCCTCTTTACAACCAAACAGGTTTCTTAAAGAGATATTTTTACCAGAGGCACTTTTTTGGCACTGCATCTGTAGAAGCACTTCACAGAAATCAACATCATGTTGTTGTGTCACGTGACTCAGTGCGGCAGAAGTTTAACACTTAAATGACAGTCTAGAGTCTTGTGAACAGCATTCAGTCTGTTTTTATTCATTTAAATTATGTGTTGTGCATAGTGAAGCCAAAATACAATGTTCACGCATGTGGACGTGGGGTCGCACAAGGTTAAAATGGATTTTCATAGATTATAATTGAAAGTTTGGGTCTGGGACAAGACAAAAAACAGCCAAATCTGTATATAAAATGCATTTGAAAAATGCTACAAATAAATGATTGAGGCATGGTTAAAAGTAAGGGTCAAAAAAATGATATATATATATATATACATACATGAGGGGTGAAATGTGAACTGGACATGTTTCCGAGAGATTCAACCTCATACCCTCGTTAACAAATGTTTTAAAGGTGGCCTTTTTGTTCATTTTCCCACAGACCAGAGGACTCATTGATCGCCAAATCTCACAGAATAAAGTGAAAATGTAAGAAACAGCCGTCTCAGGGTCTGGTACAACACTAGACACCTTAATTAGCACTATAGCCAAACCTTCAGTGTCTCTGAGCTTTTGTGTGGATGTGAGAGCACAGTTTGACCCCTGAATCTCATATCTCATTTCATTACTACTGGGATTCGTCGAGCTGGAAGTTCTGGCATCAGACCAGCGGCCCAAAGTTAGACCAGTTTTGTAAGATAGCAAAGTAAGACTGGTCTGAGGTTTGAGACCAACTGTCTGTCTTGGCCCGAGCACCATCCGTAATATTCAGCACATTTTATTCACGGCTAATTTGAGCTGGACAGCTTCTGTGCCAGTGAAAATAAATTCGCTCTCTTTGCCGTCAACACTTGGAACGTTCCGGGCCGCCCTCTCGACTCATGGAAAAGTGCACAGGAATAGAAAGAGAGAAAGATTTCGTTGCGTAGCGCGACATTCATTTAAAACTGTGGAAAGACACAATCTAACCTTTCAATGTGATAAATCACGCGATTGATGAGGGGAACGACTGCAGCCGAACACAGAACTATGAATCTGTCGTCAATAAACGTTGGCTTCAGGAATCTGGAGTCTTTCGTTCAGACGGCTGTTATTTAATGACTCAATGGAGCCGAGGAACATTTTTTGCTTTGGGTGAAAGAATTATTAAGGGGGGAAACAACCACATACTCAGATAAAACGGTTTGCCGGGGTCTTTCATGAATACCATAAAATCTGTTGCTTGATTTATTTAAGTCTGGATTCCCGAGAGGAAATATTTCACTTTCTCAAGGTAACGTCCTCAAAATCTTTAGATCGTGCAGATGAAAAACACAAAAATTGTCATTCTTGCACACAAGCCTTGGCTGTTTTATTTGAGATTTCTTTAATAAATGAGATATTTTTAATGAGGTCATCATGGATATCTTGTGGTCCGCATCAGAGCTAAATAAATGTGCCTTTTGTTTACATTGTTTAAATATACAGTAATGATGCAATAATAAAAAAATACATATTTAAAATGGAGTGATATTGGGGAGAATAAATGATGACAGACATTTACATTTACATGCATTTGGCAGATGCTTTTATCCAAAGTGACTTACAGACCACTTATTACAGGGACAATTCCCCCCGGAGTGGTGACTGTGGGGATCGAACCAGCAACCTTCTGATTACCAGTTATGTGCTTTAGCCCACTATGCCACCACCACTACTCCGAGTCTTTAAACATTTTAAACGATTAATTAGCCTTAGTTAATGCATTAGGTTTTAGTAACAATTATTTATTTAGTTTTAATCTTTGTTTTAGTTCATAAAAAATGAGTTAATCATTAGTTCATTGTTAGTTAATCATTAGTTCATTGTTAGTTAATCGTTAGTTCATCGTTAGTTAATCGTTATTTCATTGTTAGTTAATCGTTAGTTCATTGTTAGTTCATTGTTAGTTAATCGTTAATTCATGGTTAGTTCATTGTTAGTTAATCGTTAGTTCATTGTTAGTTAATCGTTAGTTCATTGTTATTTAATCGTTAATTCATGGTTAGTTCATCGTTAGCTAATAGTTAGTTCATTGTTAGTTAATCGTTAATTCATGGTTAGTTCATTGTTAGTTAATCGTTAGTTCATTGTTAGTTCATTGTTAGTTCATTGTTAGTTCATTGTTAGTTAATCGTTAGTTCATTGTTAGTTCATTGTTAGTTAATTGTTAGTTCATCGTTAGTTAATTGTTAGTTCATCGTTAGTTAATTGTTAGTTAATCATTAGTTCATTGTTAGTTAATCGTTAGTTCATTGTTACTTAATCGTTAATTCATGGTTAGTTCATCGTTAGTTAATCGTTAGTTAATTGTTAGTTCATTGTTAGTTCATAGTGAATTAACTAATGTTAACTAATATAACTTGATTTTAAAAATGCAATCAGAGATTATAGATTATATTATATAGATTACTAAATACTGTAAATGTATTGTTAATTGTTATTTAATGTTAACTAATGTTAACAAATGGAAACTTATATATAATAAAACGTTAGAAAAGCAAAGAAAAGTAAAAACACTGAGTTCCAGTAGAAGAATAAATCATTTTGCTTCTATATCATACATTTTAAATGTTTTTATATTCTTTAGACTAATTATTTATTCTTAATAAGTAACATACTAATAGTCTTAGAAAAAGTGCAAATAAAATCACGTTATTTTGAATGAAAAGTTATATATAGAAATAAATGACATTTTTATTGAGGTCTTTTCAGTAATCTTGCCATCAAATCTGATCGAAATCAAATGTAATTTTTTTGTCCCACTTTATATTAGGTGTCTTTTACTAATATGTACTAGCATTAAAATACATACAATACAATGTAATTATATGTATACTACATGTTGTTCTGGAAAATTCTCACAATATTCACATTTGCTGCTACTGACTTTGAGGTACGGGTAGATTTAGGATTAGGGTTGAGGTTGAGGTTAAAGGTTAGCGTTAGGTTTAAGGGTTGCGTTGGGTTAGAGGTAAGGTTAACAGTTTAACTAAAACTGTAATTAAATGCAGGTACTGTAAATGTGAGTACAATGCAATAACAAGTATGTACATATTAATTATTTTGTATCAAATGCTTAAGCACAAAGTGGAACCAAATTTTTTTTATTTTTAATCTACAATAATACAAAGGAAAAATATGTAATTTTTCCCCCTCAGTGTTGTTTTGGAGTGGCATTAGGGTGAATACATTATAGAATTTTAATTGTTGGGTAAACTGTTCCCTTAAGGATAAACATTTTATGTTCTAACTTATATTAGTAGATTTTGAGGTGAGGATTGTGGATGCGTTTTAGGAGTATTACTCAGATTTTGAGCTGATGGTGGCGCTAGAGGGTTTGACGGAGAGTCTCCAAAATTGGTCAGAAGATGTTTGAGGCCCTCCCCAACCATTGTGCCAAATTTCACAACTTTCTTCCAAATGGTGCTTGTGGCTGACAGACTCCACCAACAGAGTAAGAGTAAGAGAACTAACAAGCACAACAGTGGCTATATACACATGATAAATCACAAGAGATCTTTGGATGCATCTTCAGAGTCAGTTTGAAGCTCAGCTTCATCATCAGTATTTCTGAAGGGTTCTCTTCTGCTCTTGATGATAGAAATCACTCAGTGGATCTCAACAACAGTTTTGAAGTTCTGCTTTCTCACCCGAGACTGAACGCAGTGAAGGTTTCAATCTTTCATCTGCTGTTAATGACGATTGACGTATTCTGGGAAAGAGAAAGCTGAGGCGGTTAATGTTCATCCAGAAACTTCAGTGATGTCCAGGGATTATACACCTCCTTTATTCGCTGTCCATTTTCCATGATGTCATTTCCTGTGTTGCTGTCAGCTCACATACATTCACCAGTGTGGAAAAAAAAAAAGTTCAAAGTGGTTGATCATCAAGTTCAACAAGATATGCTTGATTGTGGAAATTTGGACAAATGGGTCGATTTTTACTAGTTTTTTCTTTTATTGTAACACTGAATCCTTTTTAAGATGCAAACTCAACACAACACGATGATTTGAAAGACACATTAAAGGTTTTAATGGCAAATCGATCACTTGTTTTCTATTTGCGGAATTGCGCAGGTAACTCCATCCACTGTGAACTGGCACCGGTCCAAAAACTTTCAAAAAATAAGGCTGGGCATAGAAATGCATCAATGCTTCAGCTACAAACTCTTCAGACATGTTTAGTAAGTTCTGTTCTCTGTTTTGTGTGCAGTTGTGTTCTGTTGTCACTATCACTGTTTTTAGATAAACAAAACGGGTTTTCGCTTGAACGCCCCCATGTCACGAGGGTTGCTCTCGTGTCCTATCATGAACACACACAGGAGATCAACGGTCAGTGAACATTTACACTAAATAACACATCAGATTTCAGTTTCTCATCAAATCTTATCGTATACTTTCATAACAATCATGAGTCTCATGAATAATTAATTAGACGTCTGAATGATACTTTTGTGTTCTTTTGAAGCTTGAAGAGGTGGTCACCATAAACTGCCATTGTATGACATCACTGAGCACAACATTTATTCACAATTTCTCCCTTTGTGTTCAGAACAAGACAGAAAGTCATATAGAGTTACAACAACACAGCGGTGAGTAAACAATGACTGAATTAGCATTTTTGGGTGAACTAATGCTTTAACATATATTTTAAGATTTTGTTTTGATTGAATATTTGGAAATATTTGTGTGACAGATCTTTAGTTCTCTCTGAAGGATCAAGTGGATCCAGTGTCACACAAGAATTTGCTTTTTAGCACAACATGAATGAATACACAGAACAGACCACTGCATGTGTCTCTCTCTCCTCTGGCAGTCTGGACACCCTTTTTATCCCTCTCCAGCTCTCAGTGTAATACAGAACAGCTGTTAGAAATAATTTCCCACAGGTGTCAATCCTTACTGTTGTTCCTCTCCCAGCCTCGCTCTCCAGAGACATCGTCCAGCCATACCCTCATCGCCACATACCACCATCGCCCGACTCAGGCCGGGGACCCGTCCGGCCTGTGACTTACTTACAAGTGCTCTTGCTCTCTTCTCTCTTTGTCCCTCTCCTACAACCCACCCCCCCCCCTCGTCCTGTTCCACGGAAGACATCCTGCAGCGGGACCACTGAAACGGCAATGCTCCCTCTCGGCCTGAGTCGGGTGATTGGGTATGTGGCAAGCAGGGTATGGCCGAACAATAAGGATGGACATCTGGGGGAGAATCATCACAATCAGCCGGAGGAGAGATGAAGAGGTGCCAGAGCTGCAATTTGAGAGAGAGATGCATGAAGCTCTGTTTGTGTGTGTGTGTGTGTGTGTCTGTGTGTGTATGTCTGTGTGTGTGTGTGTGTGTGTGTGTGTCTGTGTCTGTGTGTGTGTATGCCTGTGTGTGTGTTTAGTGTGTGTGTGTGTGTGTGTGTGTGTCTGTGTGTGTATGTCTGTGTGTGTTTGGAGTGTGTGTGTCTGTGTTTGTGTGTGTGGAGTGTGTGCGTGTGTGTGTGTGTGTGTCGAGTGTGTGTGTGTTTGTGTGTGTTTGTGTCTGTGTGTGTTTGTGTATGTGTGTGTGTCTGTGTGTGTGTGTGTGTCTATGTTTGTGTGTGTGTCAATTTGTGTAACGTAACTAGCAATGAAAAGCAGTGTGTGTATTGTATGTGGTGCTGAAAGCACCCCCGTTATGTAGTACACTGAAAAGTGTAGGAAAGGCCACAGGTATGCCACAGTTTGATACTGTATATTTAGGTTTGTGGCTTTATTGTTGATTATTAAAATAATTAGTTTGTTTCAAGAGAGGCATTTTTTGTTGTGAATATGTTTGAATAAGGATAAACATGATGGTTGTTCACAATTCTTGTCTGTCCAGATCCATAGCCCGTATTTTTTAGGGACGTCCATGTTTCTGCTTATGGTTTGTCATGTTTCTTGCATTAAAGGGTCATTAATGCTTAGAAAGGATCTGTCTCAGATGAACAGTGGCCTTAAGCATACAGATTTTTGCTTTTATAAATGCTTCAGGTCGACAAATGAATGGAACTGAAACTGTGAAATTTAATTTTTCTATTTCCTCACGGTACACGATTATTTCTTTAGTGAAAATGGATAGTGTTGTCATACAATACAATACTTAAAATCTATTAAAAAGACACAAATGGCTTGTGAAACAGTAAAAACACTAAACAGTACCAAGAGAAAATGTGCAGTTAAAGAGCCATTTTGACCAGGTCTGACCATTGAAAAACTAATACCGTCAGTTATGTTGTGCTTATTATATACTATTTTTTTCTATTGATTTAAAGTGACGTTTCATGTTGGCAAATCAGCTCTCATGTCAACATGTAGAAAAATTTCCACAATGGTATTTTGTTTGAGATTGATAGTTTAAGACTCGCCCACGTCATGTTTCTCAGCACATGCGTCTAATTGTTTAAACGTGTTATTCATTTGAAATAATTGACCCCCTCCCTAACCACACCAACCACTGAGAGAAATATGATGATCTGAACGTGTGTCATGCTGGTTATTTGGCAAAGGCCTGGGGTTCAGTATTGTGCATGTCATGGGACGGGACTCAAATGGATCTTTAAAAGTCTGAAAGGTGATACGGCCAGGGGTGTAAAGTAACTGAGTAAAAATACTTAAGTATTGTACTTAAGTATTATTTCTATTATTTGTATATACTCGAGTGTAATTTTAACTGAATAATTGTTCATTTACTTAATTACATTTTGTGTAATAGGCCGGGCGCGCTGACATCACAATTTGTGAGTGCCTTCTCCCGTGCAACAAACATTGCGTGACTGTGGGAAATTTGTTTCGCAAAATAAAATGCCGTGGTTCATTACACGTCTCGGGGCAGTTCTGAGGTGAAACGTCCACTGTGTGGCGCTAATAGCGAGTGAAATGATCTCCCGAACAGATGAGGTTTTTAAGGTTAATGTACTTTTGCGACCGCCCTACCACAAACCTTAAACCTAAACCTAACCGATAGTGTCATAAAAAACAAACGAGAGATGAAAAACACAATGTCTGAAGCAAACACGTCATTTTGTGGTCTTCTATGACACTTTGGATTCACGTGTGGACTCGTGTGCTCTTTGGGACTTGTACCCGCTCCGTTGTATCGCATATGCACCGCTCCATCAGTCGAGCTGCCGCGCAATTAAATCACATTTAAACAAGCTTGTAAATGTAATATTAGTAACACAAATGTTCAAATAAGTCACTTGCCATCGTAAAAGTGTTTAGATGTCATAAGATAGAATTGTGTGAGGAACAGAGTGAAAAGTAAGTGTTTATTCACTGATAATCTGCCGTTTTCAGTGCGTGATTTAATGACAGTAAAATCATGTTAACACACATATTGTTTATGTCTTGTGTTTATACTTGTGAAACAGTATTTTAATGTTTACAGATTAAACCCCATTGACTTGCATTGTAAGTGTCTCACTGTAACACACATTTGTGCTTTTATTAAAGAATAGGAGGATCGAGTCAAAAATCACTTTTGTGGAGATCAATATTATGCCACAAATGCTGTCGCATGAGCTTCACTTGTATTTGGTTTAATTTCCTTTATGCAAAATATGATTTCTTATTTCTTTCTGTTGATTTTGGATTCACCTATTTCTCATGTTATAAACATAATATATGATCATTTGATGGATGGAGTGACAAAAATATATATATACTTTAAAATGTTGGCAACAATAGTTTAGCACAGATCCAAGAGATGCTAACGAGTGGTTGAGGAATGACTTCGTCAATCAACAGATCTTCATTGTGTTTTTGGAGTTCGTCCTGAAATCAGAGAACATCCCTCTGAAGAACGAGAGTTTGAGTTGACGTTAATCCTGTTCTACATCTGCAGAACGGGTCTGTTCAAAGCTTATGTTGAACCGCTGGACGATAACAGTGGTCAGATGATGATAATGAAGAACTTTTGGAGGAAACACTTTGAGTTGGCCATGAATCACAGGTGTACGGTCCAACTGAGAGCTGCACCACCTCATCAAACTAATTATAAATGACCTCATTGGATCTAGACCGCCATTAAATATAGTGAATACTTGCTTAATTACATACAGATCTCATGGACGAGTTTGAGCAGATGTTCCAATCAGATCTTTGAGCCAAGTGGATTTTAAATGCTTCCAAATATTATTTGCATCTTCAATAATTATGTTGCTGGCACATGTGTCTTAAGTGCTCATCAGTAACTATACATATAGGGTCTTTAAAGACCATATATATGTGTTGCTTTCTATCTTTATGTTTTCTTTTTTGCATTTCCATTAATCATATTGTCATGATTATTTCATATCTATATAAGATTACTATCACATGATATATATTTCTTTGTTTATTACTGGACAAATAAATACTATATTCACACAACTATAACACATTGATTTTCTGTGTGACAATGGTGAGTTATTAGTAATCCATATGTGTAAATTATGCTGTTTCTTACTCAAAGTGGTGCTGATATTTCATTGATTGACTTGATTTATATTTGACATTGATCTCTGATGAAGCAGCGATGTGGAGGTAAACAATAGCAAGTGTAACACATGAACAACATGGTTTGTCTATTGTGTTTTGACTGTACTAATGAAATTATGTAAATTGTGCATTTATTTAGATTCAAAAAGTGAGAAAAAATATTTGTGTAGATTATTTGTATTTTGTTTGTAGATAATGTGTATATTGTATATAGATTATGTGTAGATTGTATGTAGATTATCTGATGTGTAGATTAGGTGTAGATTGTGTAGATTATGTGGACATTGTGCACACTGTGTAGATGTGTAGATTATGTATAGATTAAGTATAAATTGTGTGTAGATTATGTGCAGATCGTGTGTAGATTGTGTGTAGATTGGGTTTAGATTGTGTATAGATTATGTGCAGATTATGTGCAGATTGTGTGTAGATTATGTGCAGATTATGTGCAGATTGTGTGTATATTATGTGCAGATTGTGTGTAGATTATGTGTAGATTGTGTGTATATTATGTGCAGATTGTGTGTATATTATGTGTAGATTGTGTGTATATTATGTGCAGATTGTGTGTATATTATGTGCAGATTATGTGCAGATTGTGTGTATATTATGTGCAGATTGTGTGTAGATTATGTGTAGATTGTGTGTATATTATGTGCAGATTGTGTGTATATTATGTGCAGATTGTGTGTAGATTATGTGTAGATTGTGTGTATATTATGTGCAGATTGTGTGTATATTATGTGCAGATTGTGTGTAGATTATGTGTAGATTGTGTGTAGATTATGTGTAGATTGTGTGTATATTATGTGCAGATTGTGTGTAGATTATGTGCAGATTGTGTGTAGATTATGTGTAGATTGTGTGTAGATTATGTGTAGATTGTGTGTATATTATGTGCAGATTGTGTGTATATTATGTGCAGATTATGTGTAGATTATGTGTAGATTATGTGTAGATTGTGTGTAGATTATGTGTAGATTGTGTGTAGATTATGTGCAGATTGTGTGTATATTATGTGCAGATTGTGTGTAGATTATGTGTAGATTGTGTGTATATTATGTGCAGATTGTGTGTATATTATGTGCAGATTGTGTGTAGATTATGTGTAGATTGTGTGTAGATTATGTGTAGATTGTGTGTAGATTATGTGTAGATTGTGTGTATATTATGTGCAGATTGTGTGTATATTATGTGTAGATTGTGTGTATATTATGTGCAGATTGTGTGTAGATTATGTGCAGATTGTGTGTAGATTATGTGCAGATTATGTGCAGATTGTGTGTATATTATGTGCAGATTGTGTGTAGATTATGTGTAGATTGTGTGTATATTATGTGCAGATTGTGTGTAGATTATGTGCAGATTGTGTGTAGATTATGTGCAGATTGTGTGCAGATTGTGTGTAGATTGTGTGCAGATTGTGTATATTATGTGCAGATTGTGTGCAGATTGTGTGTAGATTGTGTGCAGATTGTGTGTATATTATGTGCAGATTGTGTGTAGATTGTGTGCAGATTGTGTGTAGATTGTGTGCAGATTGTGTGTAGATCATGTGTAGATTATGTGCAGATTGTGTGTATATTATGTGCAGATTGTGTGTAGAGTATATGCAGATTGTGTGTAGATTATGTGCAGATTGTGTGTAGATTATATGCAGATTGTGTGTAGATTATATGCAGATTGTGTAGATTATATGCAGATTGTGTGTAGATTATGTGCAGATTGTGTGTAGATTATATGCAGATTGTGTGTAGATTATGTGCAGATTGTGTGTAGATTATGTGCAGATTGTGTGTAGATTATATGCAGATTGTGTGTAGATTATATGCAGATTGTGTGTAGATTATGTGTAGATTATATGCAGATTGTGTGTAGATTATGTGTAGATTATATGCAGATTGTGTGTAGATCATGTGTAGAATATATGCAGATTGTGTGTAGATCATGTGTAGATTATATGCAGATTGTGTGTAGATCATGTGTAGATTATATGCAGATTGTGTGTAGATTATGTGTAGATTATATGAAGATTGTGTGTAGATTATGTGTAGATTATATGCAGATTGTGTGTAGATCATGTGTAGATTATATGCAGATTGTGTGTAGATTATGTGCAGATTGTGTGTAGATTATGTGCAGATTGTGTGTAGATTATGTGCAGATTGTGTGTAGATTATATGCAGATTGTGTGTAGATTATGTGCAGATTGTGTGTAGATTATGTGCAGATTGTGTGTAGATTGTGTGCAGATTGGGTATAGATTATATGCAGATTGTGTGTAGATTATGTGCAGATTGTGTGTAGATCATGTGTAGATTATGTGCAGATCGTGTGTATATTATGTGCAGATTGTGTGTATATTATGTGTAGATTATGTGCAGATTGTGCAGATTGTGTGTAGATTATGTGCAGATTGTGTGTATATTATGTGTAGATTATGTGCAGATTGTGCAGATTGTGTGTAGATCATGTGTAGATTATGTGCAGATTGTGTGTATATTATGTGCAGATTGTGTGTATATTATGTGTATATTATGTGCAGATTGTGTGTAGATTATATGCAGATTGTGTGTATATTATGTGCAGATTTTGTGCAGATTGTGTAGATTTTGTGCAGATTGTGTGTAGATTATGTGCAGATTGTGTGTAGATTATGTGCAGATTGTGTGTAGATTATGTGCAGATTGTGTGTAGATTATGTGCAGATTGTGTGTAGATTGTGTGCAGATTGGGTATAGATTATATGCAGATTGTGTGTAGATTATGTGCAGATTGTGTGTAGATTATGTGCAGATTGTGTGTAGATTATGTGCAGATTGTGTGTAGATTATATGCAGATTGTGTGTAGATTATGTGCAGATTGTGTGTAGATTATGTGCAGATTGTGTGTAGATTGTGTGCAGATTGGGTATAGATTATATGCAGATTGTGTGTAGATTATGTGCAGATTGTGTGCAGATTGGGTATAGATTATATGCAGATTGTGTGTAGATTATGTGCAGATTGTGTGCAGATTGGGTATAGATTATATGCAGATTGTGTGTAGATTATGTGCAGATTGTGTGCAGATTGGGTATAGATTATATGCAGATTGTGTGTAGATTATGTGCAGATTGTGTGTATATTATGTGCAGATTGTGTGTATATTATGTGTAGATTATGTGCAGATTGTGCAGATTGTGTGTATATTATGTGCAGATTGTGTGTATATTATGTGTAGATTATGTGCAGATTGTGCAGATTGTGTGTAGATCATGTGTAGATTATGTGCAGATTGTGTGTATATTATGTGCAGATTGTGTGTATATTATGTGTATATTATGTGCAGATTGTGTGTAGATTATATGCAGATTGTGTGTATATTATGTGCAGATTTTGTGCAGATTGTGTAGATTTTGTGCAGATTGTGTGTAGATTATGTGCAGATTGTGTGTAGATTATGTGCAGATTGTGTGTAGATTATGTGTAGATTGTGTGTAGATTATGTGCAGATTGTGTGTAGATTATGTGCAGATTGTGTGTAGATTATGTGCAGATTGTGTGTAGATTATGTGCAGATTGTGTGTAGATTATATGCAGATTGTGTGCAGATTGTGTGTAGATTGTGTGCAGATTATGTGCAGATTGTGTGTAGATTATGTGCAGATTGTGTGTAGATTATGTGCAGATTATTAAGCATGTCCTGAAAGACCCATGCGCGAAGCTCCCGCTTTAGACATCCGGGCATTTGTATATGATGAAATCGAACCAATTCATACCAACAAACTCGTGCTTTGGTTGGCAAAATAATTTATTTAATACGTCACTGGATAAAACCAATGATAATATAGTACAAAACTAAACCTAAACCCTACACCCCCTGGTTCAACAGATGGTTCGCCCCAAACTCGTGCCATTGGTTGAGTCAGAATTTGCCCTGTCGGACAATCCCGGGCTTTTATTGGCACCTTTGCCTGAGAAAGTGGCATTAATGAAGATGACAGCCGTCGCTCTGTTCTCCAGCAGGGTTGGAGAGGGTTAGTTGGCACTGCCCATGTTTCCAGCTCTACTGTCATTTACTCTTTCTGTGTGTCCTTGAAGTCTGGCTCGCTGTTCTGGCCCCCTTATAGAGTCTTTCCTTTATCAATTCCTCCTTGTTCTTTCGGCCCCAAGGGTCTTTTCCCTCAGCGAATCGTCCAGAGGCGACTGACGTGTGTGAAGAATAGTGTGTAAGATGTTGTGTTGAAGCCAACAGAATCAGACACGTCTTAAAACGCTCAAACTTTAAAAACATCCACTGCAAATCATCTGTTATGTGAAGACAGAGCGAACGCTCTCTTTTTAGTGCTAACAAAAGGAAACAGTTCTCCTCTCAAAACGTGAGGGGTGTTTGTTTGTGCAAAACTCATGTAGTTGGGGATTGCCAGTATTTTTACTGTGCTGAAGCGATGTAGTGAACTTCATTTTCCAACCAGCAGCGCTGAATCATCACAAAACTGGTTGAAATAATCGATTTCTTTAAATTTGTGCTGGGAACTCTGATTCATCTAAGTGAATCGATTCTTTTAGACTGTTCATGTCAATGAACCGGTTAAAATAAACGATTCAATTATATTTAGTGTTGGGAACTCTGATTCATCAAAGTGAATCGATTCTTCCGGACAGTTCATGTAAATTAACCGGTTAAAATAAACGATTCAATTATATTTTGTGTTGGGAACTCTGATTCATTTAAGTGAATCGATTCTTTTGGACTGTTCATGTCAATGAACCTCTTAAAATAAATGATTCAATTATATTTTTGTGTTGGGAACTCTGATTCATCAAAGTGAATCGATTCTTCCGGACGGTTCATGTAAATGAACCGATGAAAATAAACGATTCAATTATATTTTGTGTTGTGAACTATGATTCATGTAAGTGAATTGATTCTTTCGAACAGTTCATGTGAATTAACCGGTTAAAATAAAATATTAAATTATAATTTGCGTTGGGAACTATGATTCATTTAAGTGAACCGATTCTTCCGGACAGTTTATATTTATGAACCAATTTAAAATAAACAATTCCCTTATATTTAGCATTGGTGACTCCAATTCATTGAAGTGAATCGGTTCTTTCTGACAGTTTATGTAAATTATCTGGTTAAAATAAACGATTCCTTTATATTTAGCACTGTGAACTCCAGTTCATCACAAATGAATCGGTTCTTTCGGACTGTTCATGTAAATGAACTATTGTTAGTTCACATAAATGATTCACAGATTTTTTGCCTCCTTTTTTAAACACAATATTTATTTGATTGCTGCTGTTTCTCTATATTTTGATTCAGTTCTATTAAACAGGGTCTTATTAGTGTATATTAATTATACATTTATGTTCAATTTAATCTTGTCACTAATTTATTTTAGTGATACTATACTAGAGTAATTTACTCAAACAAATGAATAGTTCATTTTCAGAATGTCAGCTTAATTAAATATATATATTTTAGGTGATATAGTTAAATTATCATAATAATAATTTAATTAATCAAAAATAGTTCAGTTCATTTAATAATAAATAATAACATTAATTGATATAATCTGATATATATATATATATATATATATATATATATTATTCTTTAAATAGCTTCAATGTGCTTTTTGTTAGCATTATTTGCCCCTTAATGTAATTTACATTAGCATTTCTTTTTTAGAGTTATGATGCATTTTGTTGTAAAACTATAGAAGAATATGATCATATTATAATTTTATTCAAATAGTTCAATTTAATAAATTCATTAACATAAGTTCTCAATCTGAAATCATGAATAACGTTAATCATAATTTATGTGTAAATGTGTAAAACTAGGCATAGAACAGAACATAAAAAAAGCTAAAACAGATGTTAAAAAATATAAAATAGAGGAACATATTACAGGTTCAGTTTTTGCCCCCACATTTTTAATTTTGGGGGCATTTTTGCCATGGAGCCCCTCCTTCTTTTCTGCCCCTGGCTGCCCCAACACTGCTTAAACATTGTGGATAAAGTAACAATAACACAAACGCCAAAGTGTAGATAAAAGCTGCTTAAACGGTCTGGATTCATTCAGTTTTAATGAATCGTTTATTTTTTGCCTGTCACTGTGTGTGGAGATGAAGTCCAATAGATGTGCTGTTTCAAACAATAGTGGAGGGGGGTGGAGGGGGGGGGGGGGGTTGGGGGTCCTTTTCTCCCCAATGTTGGAACGCCCAATTCCCAATGCACTCCAAGTCCTCGATGTGGTGTAGTGTCTCGTCTCAATCCGAGTGGCGGAGGATGAATCTCAGTTGCCTCCACGTCTGAGACCGTCAATCCGCGCATCTTATCCCGTGACTTACTGAGCACGTTGCCATGGAGACGTAGCGCGTGTGGAGGCTTCACGCTATTCTCTGCGGCATCCACGCGCAACTCACCACACGCCCCACCGAGAGCGAGAACCACATTATAGTGACCACGAGGAGGTTACCCCATGTGACTCAACCCTCCCTGGCAACCGGGCCAATTTGGTTGCTATGGAGACCTGACCGGAGTCACACGCCCCACCGAGAGCGAGAACCACATTATAGTGACCACGAGGAGGTTACCCCATGTGACTCTACTCTCCCTAGCAACCGGGCCAATTTGGTTGCTATGGAGACCTGACTGGAGTCACACGCCCCACCGAGAGCGAGAACCACATTATAGTGACCACGAGGAGGTTACCCCATGTGACTCTACCCTCCCTAGCAACCGTGCCAATTTGGTTGCTATGGAGACCTGACTGGAGTGCAATATTATGACTCACGACTTCAGGTGCGCCAATACTCGCTGAGATCCCCAGATCCCCACTAGACTATATTGTTAAAGATTATATGACATTGTTAACATCACTAATCTTAAACGTAGCGTTGTTTATTTAAAAGCTTTTACATTGTGACATCGTTGCTACACGTTGTCATTAGCTTTGATGTTGCACTAGTGGCTGCTCTGAGGGGATGGGAAGCTTTTTCTCTGTGTTCTACAGGTACATGAACAGATGAAAGGAGAGAAACTATTTAAAAACACTCCAAAATTCATTAGTGGCCACTCAAAGCGCTCAGCGATGAAGAGAGGTTACGCGGCTTCCACGAGCGCACCTTAAGAGCTTCATCTGGTGCTGCTCTAATAAACTGAAGAAAGGTTTCTGACCATCATGTGGAATAGAGAAAAGCACATTTCTTTTCATTACGACTCTGAGTGGAAGCACAAACCATCTGTAATCAAACGCACATTACTGCCATGACAACACATGAACAAATAGTCAGAAGAGGCACAACAGGGCTCGGATGGGCCGTCACACTACTTTCATTATCTAACGGAAGATTTGCTCAAGCATGAATGTTCTTGATTTCTCATTCTTTGGTTTTTAATCTGTGCATCTGTGATGAAGCAGGTCGCTTTAAGGAGTGCCAGTATGTTGCTCTCAAAAAAAATACATAAAATAACATAAAAAAATGCAATTCACATAAAATGACTTAAATAAACCTCTACTGTGATAAGCACGTTCAAAGGGATTTGTCATGTGGTGCAACCATCTGGAGAGAGAAAGAGAAAGAAAAGAAGTCTGAAAGTAAAACTTTATATTCTGAAAAAGTGCCGAATCATTCTGTATTGTTACTTAAATGTGGCAGTGAAACATTTTACATTTGCATTTGCATTTATTCACTTAAGAGATGCTTTTATCCAAAGAACACAGTAAAAGTGAAACATTCTAATGAGGTAATAATAGGAAAGGAAATCATTTTGTTGTAAAATATTGCTCATATTTGAAAGAATTTTGTCCACAAAATTAAAATCAGGTGGTTTAACTGTTGTGCTGGATGCCTTTCTGTTGTCATATGACCAAAAACCAAAAAAAACAACAAAAATAAAAAAACATGAGAGTACGCCTAATAGCTACTCCAGTACGCCATGAATATGTTATTTAAAAACAATTAAAAAATCATATATTTTTACATTTTGTTCAGGTCAAATGCAGTAAACATAAGAACACATTATAAGAAAAATCTAGATATTTATACAAATATTTAAAATATATATTTTTGTACACACACATGTATTAAAAGTGTAAGAAAAGTGTTTTTAAATATTTTTTTTGGTTTCACCACTTGAGATTTTTTTAAATTATTATTTATTTATTGTAATTTTTTGGAAGAGATGCTATAAATGTAAAAAAACAAAAAAAAAACAATACGTGTTATTAAAAAAAAAATATTCATATATTTTTACATTTTGTTCGGGACAAATGCAGTAAACATAAGAAAACATTTATATTTGTTATTTAAAAATTATATATATTTGTAACAATATTTAAATATATATTTTTGAACACACACATTTATTAAAAGTGCAAGAAAAGTGTTTTCAAATATTTTATCACTTGATATTTTTAAGTTATTATTATTTTTATTTATTTATAATTTTTTTGGAAGAGGTGCTATAAATGAAAAAAAAAAAACAACAACAAAAAAAACAATACGTGTTATAAAAAAAACAATTATTATTCATATGTTTTTAAATTTTGTTCAGGTTAAATGCAGTATACATAAGAAAACATTAATATTTGTTATTTAAAAAATCGATATATTTATACAAATATTTAAAATATATATTTTTGTACACTCACATGTATTAAAAGTGCAAGAAAAGTGTTTTCAAATATATTTTTTGGTTACACCACTTGAGATTTTTAAGTTATTATTTATTTATTATTGTACATTTTTGGAAGAGATGCTATAAATGTAAAAAAAAAAACAAAACAAACAATACGTGTTATTAAAAAAAAACATTTCATATATTTTTAAATTTTGTTCAGGTCAAATGGAGTAAACATAAGAAAACATTAATATTTATTTAAAAATACTAGATATTTAAAATATATATTTTTGCACACACACATGTATTAAAAGTGCAAGAAAAGTGTTTTAAAATATTTTAGTTATTATTATTTTTATTATTTTATTTATTTTTTGGAAGAGATGCTATAAATGTAAAAAAAAAAACTAAAATAAAAATACCTCCATTGATATATAGGTGGCGCTCTTTCCAGATGAAGTACTGTAAACATTTTTAAGGAGGTAAAACATAAAAGGAAACAAATTCATTGTAAAATATGATTAATATTTGAAACTTTTGTCCATCAGATTAAAGTCAGGTGGTGTAACCGTCGTGCAAGTCGCCATTCTGTTGTCCTATGACCAAAATAAATAAATAAATACATAAACACAAAGCAGAGAATATGCATTTACAATAAATATCACATATTTCAGAATTCTTATGAAAAGTCATATTTTGTTCTGGGCAAATGGATTAACCGTAAGAAAACTTTTTGATATTTGTGATTTAAAAATTCTAGATATTTGTCCAAACATTTTTTTTGAACCTTTTTACTACATATACATTTTTTGTGCATGCATGAAATTTATGTTTTCTTCTAAACACTTCTGTTACAGTATACTCACACATCAACATACATTAAACTGATTCATCTTAAAAACATAGTACAGAAATATTAATGTTAAAAAATCAAGTTATATTGAGTAATTCACACTTCAGATGTTCATATAAATTGTATATTATGTTATATGTTGATAAAATTTCACATAAATGTTGATAAAAAATATGTCTTCACATGTATCACACTAGATTTGCTGGAGTTAATGTATATTTTGAAATGTCAACAAATTTCTATGTTTTATTATTTCTAAAAATAAATGACATATTAATGAATTACTTTTATATTTGTCAGTTACCATGGCAACAATATAAATATTTTTACATGTATGAACACGTATGCACTTATTAATGACTTACGATATACTTTAAGATGAAATCCATCATGTTATAAATGATTTATAAGCTTAAATCGCACCGGATCAAAATTGCCCCGCTAATGCAAAAGGTGTGTGCCAATTCTGAACGCAATAAGAGGGTTAATAAAAGAAAATATAGAAACATAAAAACTTTTAATAGGCTTTGTATCGGCTGTGCGTAAAGTCTAATGGTTTCCATGACTTTACTGTTTCTCTGTAATTCATTGTGGATTAGGACTCTGTAAATGAAGGCTGTTTTTCATTATACCACACGCATAACAACATATGCTCAAATACTCTATGAAATATCACTGTGACAGACCACAGTTTCTGCTAATGGGCTTCCATAAAAATTCACAACTTGTCTTTTATCAGAACTGGCTGTAGTTGTTTCCCGTGAGAAGTTGGCAGCGGGAGTTTCGGGCGACACACTGGCACACTGATTGACTCTCAGACGCAAACCAGACAAATGTGATGCAATTACAGGCGCACATTCATCACTCGCTATAGTTTTGTGTTTTATAACAAGTGGTTAGTGCTGAAAGGTCAGATTTTAGGGGATTTGGTAAATGAATGTGTCACATTTGTAATGACTTTAGAGATAGCTTCCCTGTGATAATGGAAAACCTTCAGAGCTGCAGACGTATGAATGGAAAACACCTTCATTTGTCTTGCCACTAGCTAGTGAAGAAGAGTCTTGTGGATGTACACGAGGAGACAAAAGAGGACGAGTTAATCACTGAGTAGATGTTAAAAAAGTGTCGTTGCTCATATTCCGTATCACTGAACACAAGCCCATTAATGACCATCAGTCCACAGCGATCCACTTAACAATCGAATCGAGGGGCCGTTCACACGGGAGGTCGTTCCACATCAACTGAACCCGCCTTAAAAGTCATTATTGATGATGGTCTGGGTATCTCAGCGAGTATTGACGCTGACTATCACACCTGGTGCCGTGAGTTTGAATCCAGGGTGTGCTGAGTGTCTCCAGTCAGGTCTCCATAGCAACCAAATTGGCCCGGTTGCTAGGGAGGGTAGAGTCACATGGGATAACCTCCTCGTGGTCGCTATAATGTGGTTCTCGCTCTCAGTGGAGCGCATGGTGAGTGACTCCAGCCATGTCTCCTTAGCAACCAAATTGGCCCGGTTGCTAGGGAGGGTAGAGTCACATGGGGTAACCTCCTCGTGGTCGCTATAATGTGGTTCTCGCTCTCGGTGGGGCGTGTGGTGAGTGACTCCAGTCAGGTCTCCATAGCAACCAAATTGGCCCGGTTGCTAGGGAGGGTAGAGTCAAATGGGGTAACCTCCTCGTGGTCACTATAATGTGGTTCTCGCTCTCGGTGGGACGTGTGGTGAGTTGTGCGTGGATGCTGCGGAGAATACCGTGAAGCCTCCACACACGCTACATCTCCACGGTAACGCGCTCAACAAGTCACATGATAAGATGCGCGGAACTGAGTCACTACGCCACCACGAGGACTTAGAGCGCATTGGGAATTTGGCGTTCCAAATTGGGGATAAAAAAGCATTATTGACAAATATATATGTATATATAAAACTTTAAAAAGTAGGTTGTCACATATCTTGCTTATTCTTAATAAAAGTGTATTTTTGGTTGCTAGAAAAACAAAGTTTTGCCTTTGTTTTGAATCATTTTTTTTTTATGACATATGATTTATGACATTATTCACATAAATGAAGGCACAACAAATATTGTTCCAGTTTTAAACATGATTTGTACTTCAGATATTTGTTTTGTTGGACAAGAAAAACTAGCTTCCTTCCATGTGACCCACATTTGGTTCTCAACCACCGAAAATGGGTAAAATGTGATTTAATTTACACATGGAGCCATATTGATAGCCCCATATCTCTGGGAATGAACCATATAGGGCCTTAAAAATGAGCATACTTAAAGGAAAGTTTGTTCTGAACCAGAATATAAAAGGATATTAAGATATCTTTAAAACTTCTGGAGTTATAGGCCCTCCAACTTTGGAAAACAACACAAAAAGTGTGTTTTTTCCCATGTTTGAACTCTCACCATTGGCATATAATCCAACAAGAGGTGCTGAAGTCAACTGATATTATTAATAGATCTCCCAATCTCTGTGTAAAAGTAAAATAATGATGCTATCGCCTTTCTAATGTTATTTATTTGACCTGTACTTTTGGCGAAAAGTGTCATTTTGAGCCGCTTCTACAAAATAATGGATTACTCAGTAAATATTTCAATTGTTACGTCTCATTTTTTCAATATTTGTCTTACAAGAACTGTGAGTAAATATAATGGTTGATATTTTGGTAATGATAAAACACTATTAGTTTTCCAGGTCTTTTTACTTATGGTTTCCTTTAAAGCCTGAAGACCTTCCGATTACATTGATGGCATTTTATAGAATTGATAAAAACAGACCATTTCAAGATTTGATTTATATAAACTTTGAAATCCATTCGTCCGTGCTAGCCGCAGATACGAGCAGAAGTCACAGCGGAAAGTTGAAGTAAAATTAGGTTTGATTCCATGATATGATTCTATGCTTGATAAAAGTCTTTGAGTTCCAGTTGCGCTTTGAAAACGTAAAGCTCATAAACGTCGTGAGCGTCATGTCATCTGCCGTAATCTCCTGCAGCGTTTAGCATGCGGCTCACCACTGCCAGCCCTTTAGAGGCCTTAGTCACACATTATTGTGCTGTGCTTTTATCTCAAATTCGTTCTTAAAGCCTGAGCCAAAGAAAGCTTAACGTGGATCCTGAAGGGTGAAATTCAAAACCCTGCTCGCCCACTTCATAATCGCCAACCTTTTGAACTTTGAACCTCACCAAAATCAGCAGCAAACAAACATGTCGATGTGCCGTCAGGGACACGAAAAAGACCAGATTCCTGGTGTTTTACCACAAGTTATGTGCAATGAGAAGTTGGGCAGTAAAATAACAATAGTAACGTTAACAAATTAAATATCAGTAGACACAAGATAAGATCGAATTTAAGTGAATAAACAAATCTGGTAACATTTCTATGAAGCCCATATTTATAATGGATTATAAAGGCATTATAACACATTATTAATATCACATAATACACCTTATAACATGCTATAACTTATCTTAAATAATTATAACCACAATTATAATACATTATAATAATGACCTGTTCATTGCTATAGAGTATAATGCATTATAACACCAGCAACATCTCATTTTAAATGCACAAGTTATAATTATTATATATATTTGTAATAAATACTGTATATAATTTATCTGCTTTAAGTGACAAAAGCAATGTGTTCTTATAAACCTCTATAAGCTGGAAGTTATAAACACCACACATGCACAAAATATAAAATAACACACATTTAATGTAAATATTGAGATATTATAAAAAACACTTGTGAAGCTATAAGATTAAAATATATCATAAACTAAAACATATGTATGTTGAAGACATGTAAACACACACAAGAATAAAAACTACTCAAACTGATTCTACACTGAACTCTATTCAATCAACTTTAAAGTTTTGCACCTTATTTATAAATAACTTCCATTCTAGAAGTTTGACCTGTGATGTTAATATATGTTATAAGTGTTATGACTGTTTATAAGAAGATATTTCTTTTATAACTTTAATAAAGCAGTCCAAGAAAACTTATGATATGATCATGTCATAAAGTGTTTAGACTGTTTACATTATACAGCGCTTATAACATTAACTTTATTAACTTCTGCTGTGTTAACATTGAATGTTGCTTGTGTTATAACACATTATACTCTAAATTATAACTATGAATAGAGGAAGTGTTATAATGTATTATAACAGTAATTATAACATTATAACTTCTGCTGTGTTAACATTGAATGTGTTTTGTGTTATAACACATTATACTCTAAAGTATGCCTATGAATAGGGGAAGTCTTATGTATTATACAGTAGTTATAACAGTATAACTTCTGCGTTAACATTGGATGTTGCTTGTGTTATAACACATTATACTCTAAATTATAACTATGAATAGAGGAAGTCTTATAATGTATTATAACAGTAATTATAACATTATAACTTCTGCTGTGTTAACATTGAATGTTGCTTGTGTTATAACACATTATACTCTAAATTATAACTATGAATAGAGGAAGTCTTATAATGTATTATAACAGTAATTATAACATTATAACTTCTGCTGTGTTAACATTGGATGTTGCTTGTGTTATAACACATTATACTCTAAATTATAACTATGAATAGAGGAAGTCTTATAATGTATTACAACAGTAATTATAACATTCTAACTTCTGCTGTGTTAACATTCAATGTGTTTTGTGTTATAACACATTATACTCTAAATTATAACTATGAATAGAGGAAGTCTTATAATGTATTATAACAGTAATTATAACATTATAACTTCTGCTGTGTTAACATTGAATGTTGCTTGTGTTATAACACATTATACTCTAAATTATAACTATGAATAGAGGAAGTCTTATAATGTATTATAACAGTAATTATAACATTATAACTTCTGCTGTGTTAACATTGGATGTTGCTTGTGTTATAACACATTATACTCTAAATTATAACTATGAATAGGGGAAGTCTTATGTATTATAACAGTAATTATAACATTATAACTTCTGCTGTGTTAACATTGAATGTTGCTTGTGTTATAACACATTATACTCTAAATTATAACTATGAATAGAGGAAGTCTTATAATGTATTATAACAGTAATTATAACATTATAACTTCTGCTGTGTTAACATTGAATGTTGCTTGTGTTATAACACATTATACTCTAAATTATAACTATGAATAGAGGAAGTCTTATAATGTATTATAACAGTAATTATAACATTATAACTTCTGCTGTGTTAACATTGGATGTTGCTTGTGTTATAACACATTATACTCTAAATTATAACTATGAATAGAGGAAGTCTTATAATGTATTATAACAGTAATTATAACATTATAACTTCTGCTGTGTTAACATTGGATGTCTCTTGTGTTATAACACATTATACTCTAAAGTATAACTATGAATAGGGGAAGTCTTATGTATTATACAGTAGTTATAACAGTATAACTTCTGCTGTGTTAACATTGGATGTTGCTTGTGTTATAACACATTATACTCTAAATTATAACTATGAATAGGTAATTATTCTAATGTATTATAACTGTAGTTAGAATTATTTATGAGAAGTTATAATGTGTTATAAGGTGTTTTATGAGATATTATTAATGCATTATAAATATGGGCATTATAGAAAGTGTTGCTAAATATATTTTTCTGCTGTGTTTGTAAATGTGATCTGATCTCATGTCAGTAACATTTCTGGTTGGCATCATCTCCGTCATACTCCGTCTTCTGTGAATATAACCCTCTGTTCGACATTATGTGCTCATGTAAGTGGCCAAAATCAGCTGACAGCGCGGCCCGGCCGTTTGATGAACCCGTTTCATTGTTGTTTTTAATATTGCCTGAAGGATTTCAACATTTTTCCATGTTACAGTCACCAAAGCACACTTGAAAGACTCAGAAAAGCATTCGGACATTGTACTTGTGCAGAAGAGTTTAAGGGGTGCACAAAATTGCAAAAAAAACAAGTTTGTTATCTGATTACATTGTATTAATTACTAATCACTTTTAGTTAGAGTAACACATTGCATTTTATATTCTAGCTATCAAAATATTATGTTGGTGAATATTAACTTGCATGTAACAGTGAATAAACAGTAAATATTGACTTTATTATGAGTTTGAGTGTAACATAAACAGTAATGTAATTAGTAATGTGATTACTTTTACCATGAAGAAATCCGTAAAGTAATTAAGTCCAGTTCTAGAGAAGTAATTAGTCATTAGTAGTGGATTACTTTTTTGAGTAACTTATCCAACAGCTTTGTTACTTGCAGAATAATGCGTACTGTTACACAAAGAATAGTAGTATAATATTTGTTAGGATTGTATATATTATAATATATATAAGTATAAATAGTAACGTTTCCTTTGCTGTGGATATTAGATTAAAATGAATCTCATTGATATAAATGATGATGTGTAATAAATGATGTATATTTTTATAGTTGAGAGATCATTGACAGGACACACATCTCATTTCTTTTTTTAAACATGAGATTTGAATAATAGAAGGCCAAGGGAGGGTAACAAATGGTGATGTGAGAACTGTCTTTAATAACCGAATTAAGGATATGATTAAAGTTATGAAGGCCTCTTGAATAATTCAAGCAACATTTATTTCTCAGGAAATCAACTGTAAAACATATTCGACTTCTGCTCTGCCGTAGATCCCACTTTTAATCCACACAATGCTGATGGATAGCGTTATAAAACACACTAATTAAATCTGAAAAGGAAAATGAATTGTGCCAATATTTCATTCCCCGCGTCATTACGATGTGGAGTTTGACTATTTTTGCCATCAAAGTATTAAAGGCATAAATCACTGGTCAAATAAAAGCGTGCGCTGGAGAGTTATTGTCAGATTTATGACCCGTGGTCAAACAGCACACACGGGGCAAAACGTTTACATGCACCTGTGATGTCATCAGAGAACACACGTGTGCACACATCAGTCCATCAACCGTCATCAGCGTCCCAGTTCAACAATAGTGTGTATTCTGAAAGAGGGAATTATACATGGGGATACAGCATGTGACTGAGGTGCATCACACCCTCAGAAGTATTCACTCCAGAGTTAAAAGTGTGACAATTAGCCCCGTTCTTCTTTACTTGTATGTAAATAATACATTTATGTCATTTAAAACATGATGCAATGATTTGTAGTTTATTTCATGTAATGTTGTGTTCTGTGAGTAATCGTTAACAAGGACACAATCAAACAGACAAGAGATGCAGTTTTAATTAATGTTATTCATATTTAGAGTTGCTCCAAATGTTTGTTCCTGTTTGCAAGTAGAGAAATCAGAGACGCTAAAGAGGAAATTAAACCAGTAAAACCAGCTTAAATACAAGTACAGAGGGGAATAGGGTCTGACTAACACACACACACTCACTTACGCACACACACACGCACGCACACACGCACGCACACACACACACACGCACACTCACTCACACATGCACACGGACACACACACACACAGACACACACACACTCACACACATGCTCACACACACACACACACACACGCACAAACTACTGGTCAGATGAGAGATGATGGTTTGTCGTAATAGTATAATGGATAATGTATGTATGGCGTGTATGTATGGATGTATGTATGGCGTGTATGTATGGCGTGTATGTATGGCGTGTATGTATGGCGTGTATGTATGGATGTATGTATGGCGTGTATGTATGAATGTATGTATGAATGTATGTATGGCGTGTATGTATGGCGTGTATGTATGGCGTGTATGTATGGTGTGTATGTATGGATGTATGTATGGCGTGTATGTATGGCGTGTATGTATGGATGTATGTATGAATGTATGTATGGCATGTATGTATGGCGTGTATGTATGGATGTATGTATGGATGTATGTATGGCATGTATGTATGGATGTATGTATGGCATGTATGTATGGCGTGTATGTATGGATGTATGTATGGATGTATGTATGGCATGTATGTATGGCGTGTATGTATGGATGTATGTATGGCATGTATGTATGGCGTGTATGTATGGATGTATGTATGGATGTATATATGGCGTGTATGTATGGATGTATGTATGGATGTATGTATGAATGTATGTATGGATGTATGTATGGATGTATGTATGGATGTATATATGGCGTGTATGTATGGATGTATGTATGGCATGTATGTATGGCGTGTATGTATGGATGTATGTATGGATGTATATATGGATGTATGTATGGTATGTATGGATGTATGTATGGATGTATTTATGGCGTGTATGTATGGATGTATATATGGCATGTATGTATGGATGTATGTATGGATGTATGTATGGCGTGTATGTATGGATGTATGTATGGATGTATGTATGGATGTATGTATGGCGTGTATGTATGGATGTATGTATGGATGTATGTATGGCGTGTATGTATGGATGTATGTATGGATGTATGTATGGCGTGTATGTATGGATGTATGTATGGATGTATGTATGGCGTGTATGTATGGATGTATGTATGGCGTGTATGTATGGATGTATGTATGGATGTATGTATGAATGTATGTATGGCGTGTATGTATGGATGTATGTATGGCGTGTATGTATGGATGTATGTATGGATGTATGTATGGCGTGTATGTATGGATGTATGTATGGTGTGTATGTATGGATGTATGTATGGATGTATGTATGGCATGTATGTATGGATGTATGTATGGCATGTATGTATGGCGTGTATGTATGGATGTATGTATGGATGTATGTATGGATGTATGTATGAATGTATGTATGGCATGTATGTATGGCGTGTATGTATGGATGTATGTATGGATGTATATATGGCGTGTATGTATGGATGTATGTATGGCATGTATGTATGGATGTATGTATGGATGTATGTATGGCATGTATGTATGGATGTATGTATGGCGTGTATGTATGGATGTATGTATGGCATGTATGTATGGATGTATGTATGGATGTATGTATGGATGTATGTATGGATGTATGTATGGATGTATGTATGGATGTATGTATGGATGTATGTATGGCGTGTATGTATGGATGTATGTATGGCATGTATGTATGGATGTATGTATGGATGTATGTATGGCATGTATGTATGGATGTATGTATGGATGTATGTATGGCATGTATGTATGGATGTATGTATGGCATGTATGTATGGATGTATGTATGGATGTATGTATGGATGTATGTATGGATGTATGTATGGATGTATGTATGGATGTATGTATGGCATGTATGTATGGATGTATGTATGGATGTATTTATGGATGTATGTATGGATGTATGTATGGCGTGTATGTATGGATGTATGTATGGATGTATGTATGGATGTATATATGGCGTGTATGTATGGATGTATGTATGGCATGTATGTATGGATGTATGTATGGATGTATGTATGGCATGTATGTATGGATGTATGTATGGCGTGTATGTATGGATGTATGTATGGCGTGTATGTATGGCGTGTATGTATGGATGTATGTATGGCGTGTATGTATGAATGTATGTATGGCATGTATGTATGGTGTGTATGTATGGATGTATGTATGGATGTATGTATGGATGTATGTATGGCGTGTATGTATGAATGTATGTATGGCATGTATGTATGGTGTGTATGTATGGATGTATGTATGGATGTATGTATGGATGTATGTATGAATGTATGTATGGCGTGTATGTATGGATGTATGTATGGCGTGTATGTATGGATGTATGTATGGCATGTATGTATGGCGTGTATGTATGGATGTATGTATGGATGTATGTATGTATGGATGTATGTATGGATGTATGTATGGTATGTATGTATGGCATGTATGTATGGATGTATGTATGGCGTGTATGTATGGATGTATGTATGTATGTATGTATGTATGTATGGATGTATGTATGGCATGTATGTATGGATGTATGTATGGCGTGTATGTATGGATGTATGTATGGCGTGTATGTATGGATGTATGTATGGCGTGTATGTATGGATGTATGTATGGATGTATGTATGGATGTATGTATGGATGTATGTATGCGTGTATGTATGGATGTATGTATGGATGTATGTATGGATGTATGTATATGGCGTGTATGTATGGATGTATGTATGGATGTATGTATGGATGTATGTATGTATGTATGGATGTATGTATGGCGTGTATGTATGGATGTATGTATGGATGTATGTATGGATGTATGTATGGATGTATGTATGTATGTGTATGTATGTATGGATGTATGTATGGTATGTATGTATGGGTGTATGTATGGATGTATGTATGGCGTGTATGTATGGCGTGTATGTATGGATGTATGTATGGCGTGTATGTATGGATGTATGTATGGCATGTATGTATGGCATGTATGTATGGATGCATGTATGGATGTATGTATGGTGTGTATGTATGGATGTATGTATGTATGGCGTGTATGTACGGCATGTATGTATGAATGTATGTATGTATGGATGTATGTATGGCGTGTATGTATGTATGTATGTATGGATGTATGTATGGCGTGTATGTATGGCGTGTATGTATGGATGTATGTATGTATGGCGTGTATGTACGGCATGTATGTATGAATGTATGTATGTATGGATGTATGTATGGCGTGTATGTATGTATGTATGTATGGATGTATGTATGGCGTGTATGTATGGCGTATATATATGGATGTATGTATGGCGTGTATGCATGGCGTATATGTATGGATGTATGTATGGCGTGTATGTATGGATGTATGTATGGCATGTATGTATGGCGTGTATGTATGGATGTATGTATGGCATGTATGTATGGCGTGTATGTATGGCGTGTATGTATGGTGTGTATGTATGGCGTGTATGTATGGCGTGTATGTATGGATGTATGTATGGCGTGTATGTATGGATGTATGTATGGCATGTATGTATGGCATGTATGTATGGCGTGTATGTATGGATGTATATATGGCGTGTATGTATGGCATGTATGTATGGATGTATGTATGGCATGTATGTATGGCATGTGTGTATGGCATGTATGTATGGCATGTATGTATGGATGTATGTATGGCGTGTATGTATGGATGTATGTATGGCGTGTATGTATGGCGTGTATGTATGGATGTATGTATGGCATGTATGTATGGATGTATGTATGGCGTGTACGTATGGATGTATGTATGGCATGTATGTATGGATGTATGTATGGCGTGTATGTATGGATGGATGTATGTATGTATGGCGTGTACGTATGCCGTGTATGTATGGATGTATGTATGGCGTGTATGTATGGATGTATGTATGGATTGATGTATGTATGGATGTATGTATGGCGTGTATGTATGGATGTATGTATGGCGTGTATGTATGGATGTATGTATGGTGTGTATGTATGGCGTGTATGTATGGATGTATGTATGGATGGATGTATGTATGGCGTGTACAGTATGCCGTGTATGTATGGATGTATGTATGGCGTGTATGTATGGATGTATGTATGTATGGATGTATGTATGGCGTGTATGTATGGATGTATGGATGGATGGATGTATGTATGGATGTATGTATGGATGGATGTATGTATGGATGTATGTATGGCGTGTATGTATGGATGTATGTATGGCGTGTATGTATGGATGTATGTATGGTATGTATGTATGGCGTGTATGTATGGATGTATGTATGGATGGATGGATGTATGGCGTGTACGTATGCCGTGTATGTATGGATGTATGTATGGCGTGTATGTATGGATGTATGTATGGTGTGTATGTATGGCGTGTATGTATGGATGTATGTATGGATGGATGTATGTATGGCGTGTACGTATGCCGTGTATGTATGGATGTATGTATGGCGTGTATGTATGGATGTATGTATGGCGTGTATGTGTGGATGTATGTATGTATGGATGGATGTATGGCGTGTATGTATGGATGTATGTATGGCGTGTATGTATGGATGTATGTATGGTGTGTATGTATGGCGTGTATGTATGGATGTATGTATGGATGGATGTATGTATGGCGTGTACGTATGCCGTGTATGTATGGATGTATGTATGGCGTGTATGTATGGATGTATGTATGGTGTGTATGTATGGCGTGTATGTATGGATGTATGTATGGATGGATGGATGGATGGCGTGTACGTATGCCGTGTATGTATGGATGTATGTATGGCGTGTATGTATGGATGTATGTATGGTGTGTATGTATGGTGTGTATGTATGGATGTATGTATGGATGGATGTATGTATGGCGTGTACGTATGCCGTGTATGTATGGATGTATGTATGGCGTGTATGTATGGATGTATGTATGGCGTGTATGTGTGGATGTATGTATGTATGGATGGATGTATGGCGTGTATGTATGGCGTGTATGTATGGATGTATGTATGGCGTGTATGTATGGATGTATGTATGTATGGCGTGTATGTATGGCGTGTATGTATGGATGTATGTATGAATGTATGTATGGCATGTATGTATGGATGTATGGATGGATGTATGTATGTATGGCGTGTATGTATGGCGTGTATGTATGGCGTGTATGTATGGATGTATGTATGGCATGTATGTATGCTGTGTATGTATGGATGTATTCTGTTTCAGGTTCAAGCTGCGTTCACAATTGAATTGAGAATTACTTACATTTATTCTGAGGTGGAAAATAGGATGTAGAATATGAATTCTAATTGAATGAAGTTTCAGTATAAAAATGTTATCATACACGCAACATTTCTAGACACATTAGATAATAATAATGTTCCATATTTGACCTACAGACCATTTTATTGACTCTATATACATTTTATGACAAAAGCCCATCAAACTGAATTTTTAAGGAACAAAACTTTTTGTAAAAATTACACTATTCAATTAAATGCAATAGAAATGCATAATTTTTATTAAATAGGCTCAAATATGTTTGCGTGTATACAGTATTACATTATGATGTGGTTGAAGAAGTTGAGAAAAAAAAATCTAAAAATGTGGTTGAAGAAGTTGAGTTTTTTTACATTTAAATTTAAATTTAAATTTTTCACATCCGTTCAGTAAAAAGGAGCACGACCCTGATGGAGACACGATGAAAGACGTTCTGTTGATGTGGACTATCATGACAAGATGATTTCATTGATTTATTCTCAATCTCAAACAAAAACATCAACTCTACAAAAACATTCTGCACCGCAGCAAAACATTATAAAGTGGTGCTGGATGCTGTTAGTCTGTGCAACTCTTTTCAGTGGGAACACAACACACATGTACGGGGTGAGCAGGTAAAAGCAAGAGGTGAAACAGCCAACAGAACACTTTATTAACATGTTTGTCATTATCAAGTCCATGCACATGCCACATTATGAAACCGGCCAGTTCCTTCAGTTTAAAAAGCAAAAACAGACCCCTGGCTCGCAATAACGCTGCATCCTCGCAACGCGGGAGCCAAAGGAGTCAAAAAACTTCAGTCCTAGATGATTGGATCCTCATGGTGATGAAAAATGTTGTCAGGAGATTTGAAACATAATTATGTAGACGAGGCCCTCCTGTCAGCTCAGGGGTTTAAAGGTGGACACTCATTGGCTGCAGAAAGCGTTGTAACGTTTATTGTGTGAACACCCCTCGAAACTCTGCGCACATTTTTCACTCATTTTCTATTTTTTTTAGAAAAGACATGTGAATCAAATTAATACCTCAATATCAAACATTATGTACAACACATTTAGATCCTAACATTTAATGTGATATTAATAATAACAACGTTGAATCATAATAATAATAATAATAATAATCATAATTAATAATCATAATAATAACAATAATCAATGTTTCTATTTTTACTTGTCCTCCAGAAAGGTACAAACAAAACAAGTATTATTCTAACACTATAATGTTTCTTTTTCGACTACTTCAGGATACACGGTATCCATTTATTACGCTGATTCCCGTTTCCCAGTTCAATGTGTGTATAAAGTGTGGTAACCATGGTAACAATCAGAGTAAAAATGATACAAATATTACTGAAGCTGATTTTCAAAAGGTTCTTTCATGGTTTCTAATGCACAACCATGAAACGGAGCACATGTGGTTTTCTCTAGTGCCGATGTTGCAAAGCCGAGCCGATGAACTCGCTATTGAAAACAAACAAAACGCAGTTTGTTTGCAGAACTAGCGGACAGAAACGGGCCGATTGAGAATTAAAAAGGCAGAAACGATTATCCAATTTGGGACTGTTTGAAAAGTACACAGTATTGTTTATTGTTATGAATCCTTGCTAACCAACCCCTCTCTCTCTCTCTCTCTCTCTCTCCTTTTTATGCATGTCGTTTTATCACTCATCAGTGCAGTCCGACTGGAGGTAACCCCCGGCAAAATCTGACCTGACGCTTCACCGTCTATTTTAATATCACAAATACTTTCTCTCCAACACATGAGCTCTGATTGGCTGCCGTTGAAGCTCATTAAGGCTCTTAAACTGGGAAATGTGGTGGGGGGATGTAACCGGGCAAACAACAAATCAAAGTCTTTTCATCTCCAGGTCATATTTCACCCCCAAAACAAAAGAGAAATATCTATTAATTAGATAAATAATTTTTTTTTTACTTTTGAGTTTGAGTAATTTCCATTATTCTCAATGGTGATTCCATTAATAATTACTGTAATAATGTTTAACAGATTAAAGGCTGCCGAAGAAATGCTCCCATTACTTCATAGTTTAAAGGAGAAGTGTCTAATTTATGTGACACATTATCGCACAATGACTGTTTTCAAAGAGGTTTCTCGAAGCCCCCCCCCCCAGTGTCAGTGTTGCTAAGTCATAATGAAGCCGGATCCTGCCCTGAAATAAAAAAAGGTCATTTTGGCAATTGTAAATATTTTATCTCACATTTTCAAGTTTATTTCTCACAATTGCGTCTTTATTTCATAGAATTACTTTTTCTCACAATTAAAATTTTATATCTCAGAATTATACGTTTAAATGACGAAATTTTGACAATATATTTTAATTTTTAGATAATATTTCACAATTGGGTCTTTATTTCTTAGAATTGCGACTTTTTCTAACAATTAAAATTTTATATCTCAGAATTATGTTTAAATAATGAAATTGTGACTATATCTTGCAATTTAAAAATGATGTCTTCCAATTGCGTCTTTATTTCTTAGAATTGCGACTTTGTTTCTCGCAACTTAAATGTTATATCTCAGAATTATACGTTTGCATCTCGCAATTGTGTCTTTCTTTCTTATATTGATAACTTTATCTTGCAATTGCAATTTTATATCTCAGAATTATACGTTAAAATCACGAAATTGTCACTATATCTCACATTTGTAACCTTATTTTTAGCAATTGTGAAATATTATGAGGCAATTTTGGAATATAAACTCAAAATTGTGACTATTTTTCGTGATTGCAAGAAAAAAATGACCTTTTCTATTAATTAGTTCATTTCGCGGCAGGATCAAGGCACCAACGTGTGACGGGATGCTCAAACATATTTTGAAAACTTCAGAAAATCAAATATGGATTCTTAATAGTTGCCTATCCACATTAAAATGATATTTGAGAAAAAAAGTTTAACATCCGAAACGTTACACATATCACATTTACATGCCAGTGTTTTATTTCCCCTCATTAATATGTAATGAGCATTGAGAGAAAATGTTTGAATGGCACTAAAACCGGCTTTCATTCTTCCATTGGGGTTAAAATACGACCTGGAAATATTCTTGACCAGTTTCGCCAGATTCCCCAATTTGTTCCTCTCTCATATGTTAGGCTTTTGAAGGAGTTTTAGGGAATGCCCATGGTCGAGTCGAGTGCTAATGCGTGTTGTATATCAGCATATTAATAAACAAGTCAAAATTGATTGACAGCTATTTGTGCATAACAAACAATTGTATTAATGAACTAAACAGATTAAACTACACCCCACTTAAATGCTAAATTGTAAGCACTTAGACATATTAGTATTGTGTACAGTATAAGGCCTATTCAAACAAAAGTTTGTTTGTCCCACCCCTATGAACAGGGGAAAACATGGAGCCCCTTTTGATATATTTGGTTCCTAACAGAGTCGAACAAACAGTGATGACAAAAACAGAATTTCAGTGATCCGTTTACATTGATATCTCATATCCACTGATAAAAGGTCATTGGAAAAATATAGATATTTAAGTTGCAGTAAGATTATCTTAGAAAATACAAAATCGTTGTTTTTTTGTGGTGTGGTCTACTAAGACAAGTCCCTCAAATTGCAGTCGAACACAAACTGAACTTCCAAATTCCTACTCTACGTAACGTAAAGAGACTTTCAGACTAATTGACTCAAACACCATCTTCTTTCCGCTCATCTTTCCGGACCGTTTCATCAGATGAATTCTGCAATTTGTTAAGGGAAGGCAGATACAGGGCGAAAGGCAAGAAGTCTTTGTATACTTATCGCTAACAGCAGATCTGAGCCAGTGAACACAGTTTAAGGTTTGATGTTTACGTCTGTTTAGTGACACCTACTTATAAACCATCAACATGAAGCATTCTCATGGGAGGTTCTTTGATTCTGAACACTTGCTCTAATTACTAACACAAGGAGCGATTCGCTCCCAATGGACCCAAGTTAAGCACTCTCTGAATCTCAGACTCCTCCCCCTCTCTTCCCAGCAGCCAATCCCCTGTGACCGGCCGTCAAGACATGATCACGCATGGTCACAGTCGATTGGTTAAACAGGTGATCTGCGTTTCTTCTAAGCACGGCTAATCAACTTTTCCTAATTAAAGACAGCAAAGGACCACTTAAATATTTTGAAAACAAAACAGCGGAGTCGAATTGTTCCTGGTGAATATCAGATCCGTCTCGTCTCTCCGGCGCCGGACCGCTCGTGCTCAGACCCGGCTGTTCAGAGAGGGGTCGGTTCAGGGGTGGGTTAGGGGGCTATAAGGTGAGAAACAAAGAGACGCACAGCAACAGGACGGCCAGCAGGGGGCGAGTTGCTTGAGGTCGCATTCCTGAATTAGACACGTCACTTCGGGAAGGTTCCGCCTCGTGACTGGTGTCGTCTAGAAATGAAGAGGAAAACAACGTTATGAAAAGACAGAGCATTAAAACATTGTTGACCTGAAAACGAAAATTCCTATCATGCTGTTATTGTGTGTTGTGATTAACTAAATTAAAGTTGTGATGCTACTAACTTTACATTTTTCAGGAGCGTGAAACTACTTTTTCAAACGATTAGAGCTGTAGCATTAAAAAAACATTTAATTTGTCACTTATATTGTCGAGGTAGTAATGAAACGGTTAAAATAAACGATTCGCTAATATTTAGCGCCGGGAAATCCAGTTAATTTAAGTGAATTGGTTCTTTCAGACAGTTCCTGTAAATGAAACGGTTAAAATAAATGATTAGCTAATATTTAGCGCCGGGAAATCCAGTTCATTTAAGTGAATCGGTTCATTTGGACAGTTCATGTAAATAAACAGTTAAAATAAATGATTCGCTAATATTTAGCGCCGGGAAATCCAGTTCATTTAAGTGAATCGGTTCTTTCGGACAGTTCATGTAAATAAACAGTTAAAATAAACGATTCGCTAATATTTATCGCTAGGAAATCCAGTTAATTTAAGTGAATCGGTTCATTTGGACAGTTCATGTAAATGAAACGGTTAAAATAAACGATTCTCTAATATTTAGCGCCGGAAATCCAGTTCATTTAAGTGAATCGGTTCTTTCGGACAGTTCATGTAAATGAAACGGTTAAAATAAACGATTCTCTAATATTTAGCGCCGGAAATCCAGTTCATTTAAGTGAATCGGTTCTTTCGGACAGTTCATGTAAATGAAACGGTTAAAATAAACGATTCTCTAATATTTAGCGCCGGGAAATCCAGTTCATTTAAGTCAATCGGTTCTTTCGGACAGTTCATTTAAATGAAACGGTTAAAATAAATGATTCGCTAATATTTAGCGCCGGGAAATCCAGTTAATTTAAGTGAATCAGTTCTTTTGGACAGTTCATGTAAATGAAACGGTTAAAATAAATGATTCGCTAATATTTAGTGCCAGGAAATCCAGTTAATTTAAGTGAATCGGTTCTTTCGGACAGTTCTTGTAAATGAAACGGTTAAAATAAACGATTCGCTAATATTTAGCACCAGGAAATCCAGTTAATTTAAATGAAATGCTAATATTTAGCGCCAGGAAATCCAGTTAATTTAAGTGAACCGGTTCTTTCGGACAGTTCTTGTAAACTAAATGGTTAAAATAAACGATTCGCTAATATTTAGCGCCAGGAAATCCAGTTAATTTAAGTGAATCGGTTCTTTCGGACAGTTCTTGTAAACTAAACGGTTAAAATAAACGATTCGCTAATATTTAGCGCCGTGAAATCCAGTTAATTTAAATGAAACGGTTAAAATAAACGAATCGCTAATATTTAGATCCGGGAAATCCAGTTCATTGAAGTGAATCGGTTCTTTCGAACAGTTCATGTAAATGAAACGGTTAAAATAAACGATTCGCTAATATTTATCGCTAGGAAATCCAGTTCATTTAAGTGAATCGGTTCTTTCGGACAGTTCTTGTAAATGAAACGGTTAAAATAAATGATTCGCTAATGTTTAGCGCCGTGAAATCCAGTTAATTAAAATGAAATGGTTAAAATAAACGAATCGCTAATATTTAGCACCAGGAAATCCAGTTAATTTAAATGAAATGCTAATATTTAGCGCCAGGAAATCCAGTTAATTTAAATGAAATGCTAATATTTAGCACCAGGAAATCCAGTTAATTTAAATGAAATGCTAATATTTAGCGCCAGGAAATCCAGTTAATTAAAATGAAACGCTAATATTTATCGCTAGGAAATCCCGTTCATTTAAGTGAATCGGTTCTTTCGGACAGTTCTTGTAAATGAAATGGTTAAAATAAACGATTCGCTAATATTTAGCACCAGGAAATCCAGTTAATTTAAATGAAATGCTAATATTTAGCGCCAGGAAATCCAGTTAATTTAAGTGAATCGGTTCTTTCGGACAGTTCTTGTAAACTAAACGGTTAAAATAAACGATTCGCTAATGTTTAGCGCCGTGAAATCCAGTTAATTTAAATGAAACGGTTAAAATAAACGAATCGCTAATATTTAGCGCCAGGAAATCCAGTTAATTTAAATTAAACGGTTAAAATAAACGAATCGCTAATATTTAGATCCGGGAAATCCAGTTAATTTAAATGAATCGGTTCTTTCGGACAGTTCGTGTAAATTAATCGGTTAAAATAAACGAATCGCTAATATTTAGCACCGGGAAATCCAGTTCATTTAAATGAATCGGTTCTTTCGGACAGTTCATTTACAGTAAATTAACTAGTTCACATAAATGAATCATTTGTAATTCACTTGATCTCATCTGCACCCTTAAAAAGGACGTTGCCAGAAGTCAGTGTTGAAACTAAATATTAAATTAACTGCTGCAGTTTAATCACTATATTTCAGCAACTAACTTTATTAGTTTATATTTAGCATGAACCTATATGTTTAATTTAATGCTGTAAATTATAAGTTATTATTGGAGTTAAATAGACGAGTTGTAGATTATGGACTTCTTTCATGCTGATTTTTGTTGTTGTCATTTTTGACAGCTGTGATTATGGCCGAGGATGACCTGTTTGGATTTCTTGAGTGTAACACTCTTTGTTTATTGGCATGGACACGCAGACTGTGGTCATCTTCGGCGAGCACGATATGACTTTGGAAAGCACATCGTCTCAGTGGAGTCACGCGCTGTCAGGAGACATCAGTGCGAGACACGGACAGTGACGCTGACGGAGACTGATGAAAATACTCGAGGGGACAGAGCAGCTCATAGACGCATCAGACACTGGCCTAATAAACCAATGCATCACTGCGCTGGATAGACAGTAGCTAGGTGAAAATGCACAATAATGTGTCTTATTTCACACCGTATTTGAATTCTTCTCCCATGTTTTTATAATAAAACCGAGGAAGTCGAAGCTAGTGTGACAGCATTGGCAATTAATATTACGAGCTTAGAGCCGTGCATATGTGAAGAAGCCAAAACAAGCTTGGCATTGTTACATGTGACACCTTAGCAAGCCAAATCCTAATTTGGCACGAAAAGCATGCATTTATCCAAGTCGTAAAGCTTAATTGTAAATGCAGCCGGCGTGCATGCATGTGTTCATAAAGAGAGTAACTATTATTCATGACTTTGAGCTGGAAGGCAAAAGAGACACCAACTGACCAAACACTTTAGCTCACAATAAAGGTCACATGGTCTATTTCTGGTCACTTAATTGGTTCTGCACATGGCGGAGATGTTGACAGGCGGCCATCAGCCCTCACGGCATAATGCATTATTAATATGATGTGTTCTTCATGCATAAATCATCTTTGTGGTTTGAAGAGTCAGAGAAGCCACAGGCGCAACTCAAATTGTGAACAAAAAGGTACATTAAAGCATCAACATAAACATGCTTGAGGAGCTCATGGTACACAAAGGTGATTTCGAGTCATACTGACCTCTGGGTTCTAACGCACTGTCTACTTTGTCATTATCGACAAACACACGGTCATGAACGCCTATGGTTTTCTCACAGCCATCTACAAAACAGAAGAAATGAAAAAAGAGATCAGCAGCCAGTCATGTTAGTGATAAGTCAGCAGCCCAACCCACCTGCCAATCAAAAGGAAAGCTTGTGACATCACACACAGAAGCATCAGCTGCCATGTTTACGGAAGTGTGTAGCATTGAATATAGTGCTGATAATGCGTGACAGGCAGGGCTGGACTGGGAAGAGAAATCGGCCCCGGGATTTTACACATCAACTGGCCCAAAAGTTGAGCGGGGGGTGTTCGCTGTCCTTTTCTGCAAATCGTGGTGCCGGTTTGTCGTCCGTTCCGCATAACATCATTTTAGCTTATCGCGGCCCATTCGGCCCATTTCGCGGCCGACCCACCGGCCCGCTCGGTTCTCCCAATGGCAGTCCACCCCTGATCGGCAGTGGCAGTTCTAGACCACAGTAACTGGGGGGGCCAGGCAGAAGCCACTTGTGCTTTTAGGGGGCACACTTTTAACATGTATTTTAACCTACTTTCAGGATTATTTCAAGTCATTTTCTTTTCATTACTGCCACCCACAGGACAAACTGCGCATTGCACCCAAAAGTGTTTGATGCGATACCATTCTAAATTTAGGGGGGCCAAGCTTGTTGACAGGGGGGCACTGCGAGTGTAGATTAACCGGCTTATTACAGCGCTACCTACCAAATAAATAATAAATGGACACGATACATTGATTTGCGTTGAAATTATGTTTTTATGAGCTAAGGAAGAAATCGCAGTCTCACGAAACGGCAAAGTTTGTTGTTTATTTGTTTTTCGATTTAACTTCCGTATTTTAATTCCGTAGGGCGCTATGGAATCCATTTTATTTATTTATTTTGACAAATTCAGTAAAAAAAAAAATTCCAAATTCCGTGTTTTCCGTTTCGTTTTCTCTGATTTCAGGGTTTTAGAGTTTAATTACATTTAAAAATAAAAATTTATTTTTTTTGTAGTTAATTACATTTAATTACAAATAACTGTCTAATCAACTTAATTCAAAAGAAAAAATAATAATTGCAAATCAACAAGCCATTGCATTATTATTTTTTATTAAATAAAGAGCATCTATACTGATATAGCACAATAAAAAAAACAAAATTTGTGTTCTTTATTTATTTATTTGTATTTATTTTTTTTATTACAATTTTTGTACATTTGTTTGGTCATATATAGTGCTGCACAGTATTGATGAAAGCAGTGATGAAACTCTTATTGATATATTATTACTACTACATTGAATATACAATTTTACTATTTAGATGTCATATATGTCGCATTCTTCAATTTCACGCGTCAATTTAAATGGAAATTTATTTTGCCGTTTTGGCGGATGTTTTTGACGGCTTCACTTCTCACCTCCTATAAAGCAGTTTGCTACATGTGCTAATGTGCTTATTAAACTGCAAAAGCCTATGATTTAATGAAATAAATGTATAGTCTGCATGTGCTACCCGCTTCACAGTGAAAATAGTGATCTGCTCTTTGTCATTAATACACACACAGAGCGCACGTGATGTAAATGAAGCAGTTAGTGTATATGCAGTGACTTCTCACATTCACTTACTGTTGAAGCACGCAGCTCATGCAAACCGTACAGTGTGCAACTAGTAGAGCATGGCACTAGCAACGCCAAGATCATGGGTTTGAACCCCAGGGAACTCACAACTTCCTTTGGATAAAAGCTTCTGCCAAAAATGGAAATACCGAGGTTTTAATTTGATTCATTGTGCATGCATTAATTTCATGCATAATCAAGTTCCGTGACATTCCGAATTTTATAGTTAATTCCGTTTTTATGACTGTTTCCACAAAAACATTCCCTGTTCAGAGCTTTCTCTAGTGTGTAGGCACCCTAAAGATCCACTGACTGCTCATTATCCTGCTTATTACATGACTAATAGACAAATCAATAAATAAATGGACATGATTTATTGAATTGCTTTGAAACTTAGTTGGAATTGGAGACGATAGAGACCACGGAGTCTCCGGAAACAGCTGAATTCCATCTCTGGTTTGCATCAGAGTCCTGTTGCTTATTTTGCGAAAAATGTCTGACTGTGGCAGCGGGGGTGTGGTCAAGCGTCCGTCGGGAGAGAGGGAGCAGTAAGTGTGCATACACCTGTCTCTAATTGTAGTGAGAATGGGGAGAGCGGCATAAAAGGACCACGCCAGCACCAGATCGAGAGAGAGTATTACAGGCAGCTGCCCTGTTTGTGTTTATATTTGTGTATTTTTGTTTAAGTTTATCATTTAACTTTATTTATAGTGTCAAGCTGGTTCTCGCCTCCTTATTGCCCATTGTAACCCTTTTACATTGGTGCCCAAACCCGGGAAGGAGGAGGGATGCCCGTCGCAGAGTACTCGACACTGCCGTCCACCCAGGGGAGCGACGCTGCCATCCGACTGGGGACGGAGTCGCCCGCCCGGACGCGGGTCTCCCAGAAACGTGGAGGGGTCGAGAGAAGCCTGCCGTCAACGAGGGGAGGATGGAAGAGACTCCCCGACCACCTGGAGCGGTAGGGCCACTGCCAGGGGCGGTGGAGTGTCCCCACGGGTCGCCGGAAACACGGAGGGGCGTTCTGTCCACTGGGGGTTGGAGATCTGACTCCGGTCCGCCCGGGGAGGAGCGACTGCTGTCCACCTGAGAGGTTGGAGGAGTGATCGAGGACCACGTGACGGAGTGGAGTGAGTTTCTTTTTCTCTCTCTCTCCTTGTTGGCCATTCCCTCGCCTATTTAGTTTTTTGTTTTTGTTGTTTTTCCCCCTCCTGTCTCCTCCTAGGTGGAGGAAGGTGGGATGACCAGCCAGCAGACGGGGCACAGGGCACAACCCCACCCCCCGGAGAGGAGGAGGGGGATGTACGTCATGCCGTGGGCTCCCTGGCCTGAGGCAGCCCCGGGAGGAGTATAGAGCAGAGGAGGGCGGGTACGGGCTGGAACAATGCACGCCCGGTCCCCAATCGTCTGATGGGGCGCACGAGGGATAAATGCGGCCGGTGACGACAGTTCGAGAGAGAGAGTATTACAGGCAGCTGCCCTGTGTGTGGTTATGTTTCTGTGTTTTTTTGGTTAAGTTAATCATAAAACATTATTTATATTGTCAAGCCGGTTCTCGCCTCCTCCTTTCCATTTAACCCCCTTACACCGACTTTTCGTTATCCTGCTTATTACACAACTA